>NC_133932.1:16583679-16883679 GCF_031877795.1 Strix aluco
TTTGCATGTGCTTTGGAGATAATGCTTGCACATCAGTCACAGGGCAGGATTTGGTCAGCTGTTAAGAAATATTTTGCTGATGCATATTTGCAACTGACCCCTTCATTTCCTCCAGCTACAACTAGATTACCTCTTACTCTTTTGTTTGGCATGTGTACTCCTTTCCATTTAGAATCGTTAAACTGTTTATGGTCTTGATGGGGGTTGCCTAACCAGTAAATTGCAAGCTCAGCTTGGTGAAAGGGGATCTGCTGTGGAAGTCACTTCCTAGTAATTTCTGGTGACTGGCAATCTGATGTCTGCTTAAAATTAAGACAACAAGATGACGTGTTACAACATGAAGTTGATTTTGTCACTGTTGTTTTTGCATCCTCACTAGCATACAAATGAAGCAATGACAAAATCCAAAACGTAGCTTAGCCATACTATGTAGTGGATGAGGAGAACGCTTTCTGCGTCCTTTCCTATCCTGCCTGTTTTCAGGGAAAAAAAAATAAAATCATTCTGGTTATGATCATTTTGGGATTTGAGAAGGCCAAGAAATCTACCTAGGCCTAAGCACACAATGAGAAGAAGGGGAAAAAAAACAAAAACAAAAAAACCACCAAACCTCAAAAAAAACCCCAAACCCCAACCCTAGAGCCTGCTTCACTGTGGAGATGTAAAAGGAAATAAAAAACTTAACACCTCCCAAGAGGAACTGGAGTAGAGAGACTCCAAGAAGGACTTCTCTTCCCATGCCCTTCCCAGAGGAGCATGACTCTGTGTAGACACTTTAGGAATCATTGTTTTCTGTGAAAGATCCTGCACCCCTTCCAGTACTTGAACTCCTAGCAGTACAAAAGAAAAACTACAAGCATGGGTTAACCAGTAGTACTTGAGTAAATCTGAGTGTTGAATTCTCTGAAAGCAGCAGTTAATTTTGAGCACGTTCCTCAGGCTCAGGGTCTGCAGACAGAGACTTATGAAGTTTTTACAAAAGCTTATCACACAGTTTGACAGATGAATTTCTATCACTAAATCAATTACTCAGAGACTTGTCCCAGTCTTGTGGGGGTGTAAATTTCCATTACCCAAACTGAACCTACTGCTAAAGGGTAAGGTCTCTCTCCAGGATGTACTATAGCAGCAGAGGGACAGGAGAGCTTCTTGGATAGGTATGAAGTCTCCTTCCTCAGCAGATGTTCTGGAATCCCTCATCAGTCCAAATGGCACGATCTCCCTGTGCGGAGCTAATTGTCCTGCTACAGAAATGTTGACATGCACAGGCTGGAGGAGACCAAGCTTTCTGGAGGTTTGTTTTAATTTATGCTATAACTATCCTGCTTTTATTCTTCCAAGTTGCAGTCAGCATCTTTGCACGTTTGAGCTATTTCAAAGGCTGTCCAAATGTCAGTCCCGCATCATAAAACAGTCAGCAGAAGCTATTCACACAAACCCATGAATCTGAGCAGCATCCTGGGTTTATACAGCTGCTTTCAGTGGAAGGTTAAATAGCTTCCTTCAGATAAGTTGCTAAATTATGATAAAATCAGTCACAAAGGAACTGCATACCATTTCCTGGAAGGGAGCTACTCTATATAATGCTAGGGCAATATGGTGATTGCCCCAGATCGTGGATGTGGGTAGGCAGGGTTTTATGTGTGTTAAACAATTCATGTGGAAATTCATGTCTCAAATTTTCAGATGATGTGCTAGGGAAGGACTAATACCTGAATATTAGAATACAGACATACTTTGTACTGTTTGATTAACTCGTTCAGTCACTTCCTTAAGGGAAGTTCCTCCTTCAGAGAAGGAAGAAGAATATGGAGAAAGACATGCCAAAACTTAGGTCATTCTTTAAAATATGGGTTCAGCTTCGTTTGCCTCCTTGATACTGACGTCAAGACAGACCCCTTTAGCATGATAAGCATACTTACTCATTCCCACCACCCCCTTTTTTGGCAAGGTGTTTGAAATTGCCAAGGTGGTGAGAAGATGATAATCGAATTCTGTATCTAAAATTGTATGGCTTCTATGAAACAAAGACCAGGCTGTACAGATATCTTCCACTGATTGTGTCTCCCAGAATGTGGGCGTGAAGAACTGTAGCAAAAAAACCCAAACAGTCTTCTATTCGACTCCATTTGTGTCTGTCATCACAGAGATAGTTATGCATTAATGTATGTAAATTTGACTTTTATAATAAGCATAACTGAATTTGGCCACCTACATGCAATATGACAATGAAAAACTAATGTCATTTAGTATTTCTGTAAGGCTATGTTCCTGTCAGTCTGCACAATCCTGTCCTTAGACAGGATTTGGTGACTCATTTAATGTGGTTACAACAAGGTCTGAAAGCTTAGTAACATAATCCTCCTCCTAGGAGGTAAGACTTTGCTCAACAACATCCTCATCTTGCAATCTTCTGGAATCCATGTTTCAGAAGAAAAAAAAATACTTAAATTCAATTTGATGCAACCCATGTATCTGCAGAAAGTACTATGAGGAGTGAGAATGAAATTAGTTATTGTGAAGTTTTACTCATTACAGTGCATGCAGAGACACAAAATTGTCAGTAATGTTTTAATCCCATAGTAACTGGACAAAGAGCAGACTTCTGAATATGTAATCATTACCACTGAGCAAAGCTTTGTCACAAGCAAGCTGCAGGAAAAGCCATGCAGCAAAAGATTCATAGCCAGCAAGAAGCTACTTTTGTGTCCTTGTGAGCAATAACATTATGGCAGCATTTAAAATAAAAAATCAGTCACTGATATATTTTTCTTAAACTGGCAATGTAGAAAATTCCTCTTCATAGTAAAACTCTAAGAGCTTATATATCTCTTCTACAAATGAAATTTAATTTCTGATGTGTGTACAAAACAGAAGTTTTGACAAGTAGACAGACAGAAAATATGTTCTAGGACAATTATGCAAATACTTGCAATACTTTCAATGTTTTCTGACGGTCTGTGTATGAATGGCTTCTTGCTGCTTTACTGCTAGCTATCAGTACTTTTCAACTTTTGTTATAATTGTTACAGAACTTTTGTTCTGAAATTCTTCTTTACAGATTTTCATTTCAGAAAGGAATACTCTTGAGGAAAGACTCCTTTGGTGCAGCTCCTTTTTTCATAGCTCCTTTTCTGGATATTTAAGAACTTTTTTATTTTAAATGTGGGGTCTTTATAAAAAAATCTTTTATACAGCCACCTTGCTGTCATTTCCAGCCTAGAATGGAGATCAGGTCACACTAACGCTGTTATTTTCTAGCATAACTAGATACCCTGAGGAAGGATTAGATGAATGGTATTTTAAATGAAATTCAATGACCCCAGTGAAAAGCTCTTTCCAGTATCTGAGATCTAAGGACATATAAAGGACAGAGACTGAGCCCCTGGCCATAAGGGCTAAATAAGCACCTAAACAGCCTATCAGATGGATAGACAAGCTTTTTAGGTTTTTAAGATAACTTCATTAAGCATGGTTTTCATTTCTGGCAATTATCTCTCTATAAATCTTCCTAACTGTCTTGCCTAGTTTGGAACTGCCAAATAAGTACTTTTAACTGCTTTTGCTATAGCTTGTCTTGAGTTATTTGATATCAATCAGTTTAATATATAGCCTTATTCCATCCTTATAACTGTAATGATGCTTAAAAACGAGGTACAAGACACTGTAGTAACATCCAGATCTTCAACACATTGCTCCAAGTTATCTGAAAGAAACATGCTAGCTGGTTTGAGAGCCTGGACAGAAAGTCCTCTCTACAGGGGGACAGAAGAGCTTCCATGAACTGAGAAAGCTATCTAGTATACAGCAGGACATGGGAGTATACCGTAAACCCCTCCAACGTCTGGGAGTAAGTCATTACGTGTAGTGTATACAGTTATAATATAGCCTGCCTGAACCTCTGAAAGAACAAACAATTGATTCATATTGTAATAAACAGTATGAAGGTTAATAAGTACACCAGAAGATGAGATGCTGGAGTTTGGTATAGCAGTGGATTTTAAAAAAAAAAAGGTGGGGGTGGGGGGGAAGGCCTACCTTCACAGTTCTTGGAAGTTGAATTATATGTATAGCCTTCTGCACATTCACATTCATATTTCCCCAGGGTGTTTTTACAGATGGCTGTCCCACAGATGTTTGGATGTAACACACATTCATTTATATCTAGAAATACAAACAAGTTATTAAAAACAAGTCACTCTCTTTCATACCATTTTTTCCTAACCCTATCCAAAACTACAAAGCGAGTAAGGCTGGCAAACTGGCTCTTTCTTGCTAGGTCTACCATGCTTTCATAGCAGATGAACACAGCATACAGCTATAGCTGTAAAGATTTCCAGAGGTCTCTAAAAGGCACTTCCACATGCCCTGAGTGAAAAACAAATTCTCTGCCTGCCTGCCTTTCTCATTCTCTCATGTGTTATATGGATAACAGGAAAAGGGATGCATGTCCAGAAAGGCAGAGAGATAAACTAAACCAGACTGCATAATAAAATCCTATCTTAGAAAAAGACACTCAGAAAGACAAGAGATAATCCTATCAGAGTTTCTTACATGCTACAATCAATTCATGTCACAACTGTCTTTTAATTGGCTATGCTGACAGGTGTTCAAGTCCCTCACTGTCTCTCCATCCCTCAAACCATTTTAGTGTCTATCTTCTGTGTTGTTTCCAATTTTTCAATGTCATTTTCAAAACACAGATGTGACAACTGGATGCAGCATATAGTATCAATCTTACTAGATGTCTTGCAGACAGAAAAATATCAGCCCTGGTAGTACTTCCCTGCACATACAAGTGGGAATTGATCATTCTAGTTTTCTCTGTGGTTTTGTAGTAGTTGTGGAAATAGTGCTGCACAGGGAGAACAGATCCTGCCCATTGGCTTGCTAGGACTCCCAAAACATTTTTTAAGTCAAAGCTGTCCTGAATTAGGCCTACTCTTCTACAGTTATTGTGTGTACTCCAAATTCCTATGTGTATAATTTTGTAGTTGGATGTAACGAAACACTTAAATCGGGTTGAAATGACCAAACTAGTATTCTAGGTACTAAGGTATATTACTGTATTTTTATCTTTGATTATTTTTTTAACCAACTTTTCCAGTATATTTTCAGGAATTGCAAAGACTCTAACCAACTTACCTGCTTGTGTTTTTTGACAAAACAGAATTGTTCTGTTCTTCTGGAATTTCTTTGGAAATTATTCATTCACAAAAATATATAGACTAAAGGAAATGACAGCAGGAGATGGCCCTCAAGACATTATCCAAAATTGTTGTCATAGTTTGGCAATAAAATATGACATTAAAATGGAATGAGGTTGTATTCTCTTCTAACTATGCAGTAAGAATTGCTAACTATGTCAATACATAGTCTTTATCTGGAATGGAATGAAGGACATGGCAAATAATAACAGACACAAGCATGTACAGAAAAAAATTACGCTGAGTGAATAAAAGACAAATCTTTCTCTCCATTAAAAGCATTTTCAGATTAATTAATAGTTTCTTCTCCAATGAACTTCAAACTCTCAAAAAAGCAGCATCACTAATTAGGAGTGATTCATCCTGAACTGGTGTTTACTAGACAGGATTTCCATGGTAACAATATTAGCTGGTTGCACACCTCTAGATTCTTGTTTCAGCATGCTTAAAGGGTATGTGAAACTGGTTACTGACCAAAACAAGCTCTAGTAATGAAACAGAATCTAATCTATAGCTTTTCTCTTTTTTCTTATTCTTTTTTTTTTTTTTTCTCTGAATTGTTTCAACCCAGCTCAGTTCCTTGATCTGGTTCACAATACAGTTGCCCAAATGCTTGTAGTGGTGTAAGGCTGCAGGTGGAATGAGTAACCAAGTTGAAGCAGGACTGCATCTTTCAGAGGCAATGCAAGCTCCTGCTGACTTAGCAGGAGCGTTTATGGAACTACTGGAATAAATTCTCTCCTCTCTAGTCCACAGGCAATGTAATGTCATGTAATGATATTCTCCTTAAGTCTCACTTCCTACCTCCGCAATCCCGTTTATTTGAATGCATGAAGTAGCCATCTTCACATAAACAACGGTAGCTTCCAGGTAAATTGGAACAGCGTTGGCTACAACCTCCATTTAAGTCTTCACATTCATTTATATCTAGAAGGAAAACAAAATAAAAATCTCTGCTGAGGTGAAAGCATTCATTGACCAACTGTGTGGGGGGTAGGTATACTTAAAGATCTGATACCATTCAATAATAGTAGAACTATAATTGTGCTCCTGAGAACTAACATCATAATGAGATTGGAGACTATACCTTCTTCACAATGTTCTCCTTGCCATCCTGGTTTACAGACACATGTATATTTGGCTTGTCCATCTATGCACTCCTTATATCCATCTTTATGGCATGGCAGAGGGCTACACTGGTTTGAAATTTCTGTGGGATGGAAAACATTGGAAATAATTATCTGGGGTGATTTTTCCTCAAGGATCAGTTTAGTCTTTCTTATTCTCTTCCCACAGGTAGCTTTAATGAAATAGGAGGAAAGGGCTTGATGCATAAGATCAAGTACCCATACAACCATCTTGCTACTAATTTTGTCAGTAAGAATTCACAAGTGTCTGAGAAAAAACAAAGCCACCAGTACTTTCTCTTTGTCAGACAGAAACCAACTAGAAAACAAATGACTCACTAAACCGTATTAATCCCTGTTAATCCCTGTAAAATGTGACCAAACGCAGACTTGACACTATTTTCATTACATTTTAATGATGTATTTCACTTTTTAAAGAACAGTGCTCTGTCACATCATATTACCACAAATTTCACTAGAAATAGCAGAGTTTCAAGAATACCAAGAATTCAAGATTACGGTGATCAGTTTCTCTGTTCAAGAAGGGTCACATTTACAGAGAAACTAACACCTCAGGTTGCCTTGGCTGTCCAGGTCCTGTGGATACATCAGTGTCTAATACCATCACCTTTTACAAACATTAACGTCAATGACACATTTGCATTGTAAAGAGTGATTGAAGACTTCATACATGCTAGCAAGATCTGAAAAAGCAAGGCTCAAAATACATAGATTGGGCCAGAGAACACAGAATTCACTGCCTTTTTTTCCTCTAACCAAAATACATAAAGTTCTTTTAACTTTTCCCACCATTTTCATAAATTTACATCAGCACACTACATAAGGCATAATTCTATTTGTGTCTCCTGAATATGCTGGTAGCTTTTTGGATTATTTTTCTGCAGGCCTCCAAACATTACAAACACATTGTTTCTACTTTAGTTATGTTCTTGTAAAGCTTTGGAATGTCATTCTGAGGCATGCTTTGAAAAATAGTGTCCTAAAAAACAGATAGCAGAATGAAAAGAAGAAAGGAATTAGTGATGTACAGATTCAAAACAGTGGGATGAAAGGCCAGTGTTTCTAAAGACCAAAACTTGCTGCAATTCTGCACATAAGACCTCACCAGATTTCTTAAATGTTTCTTACTTCACTCAAAAAAAAAAAAAAAAGAACTGAGCCCTATGGAATTATTTCTGTGACTAAGAAAGCTTAATAAAATCTGTGTTAGTATATTTGTCAATTAAATCTACTTCCAATTAAGTTCTGCTGCAAGTAAATCCAAAATCCCAGAGGCCAGCCAAGCTCTAAAACTATAGAGCACCTCTAGAATAGGTGCTGCATGTCATGTAATTCATAGTGCAGGCCAAAGGACTCCAGTTGTGGATGAAGACTGAGAGAAGAAATTGTGCTGAAGAAATAAAAGGAATGGGATTTATATAAGGATCCTTCACAGCAATTTTCAAATGTAAGTTCTAGAACTCCCTATGTTTTTGTCTTTTTTGATTATTTACTGCTTTTGTAGGTCCATGAACAAGTGTTTGAACTAAGCTTGGCATGAGCAAAGTATTTCATAAGTGATCGATGTGGAAGGTACCCTCAGCATGAAACTGGGGAACAAACTTGACTTAAATGCTTCTGAACAAAAGGCAGTGATGGCTTGTGAGAGTCTGAACTGAGAGAAGATGGACTGGGTTGACAGTGTGAAGCATAAGTAGATGGAATGAGGTGAATTAAGGATAAAAAGGACAAGAAAATTGAGGAAACCAATGAATGAGAAAAGGAGAACTGGTGAAAAACACTACAGGAAGAAGACAACACAGGATGGATAGGACTGGATGGACAAGGGGGTTACATTCACAGATGAATGATTAAGATGCCACTGCAGTAACAGTTATGTAGCTGCCATTTGTTCCAAAAGCAGTCTTGGTGTTCCTCTTTTCCCAGTTCAGGGTGCCTTCTGTCCTACTTCCCAGCAATGCTTTTTGATAAACATTTGTGGCAAGAACCAAATGTCGGAAGAGATACTCAGCCTGCAATAGAAAGGGTAGGTGGCAAGAAATGTCCTCTGTCGCTCAGAGGCTTTTGTATCCATGACATGTGTGATGGTGAGCTGGATAGATGTAAATGCAGAAATTTTTAAGTGTTTATTTTCCACAGCAATTAAGTATGCAGATTTATGGGATAGAGATGTTTAGGGACTTAAAGAGGCAGCTTAGATACCTGCTTGGATTAGAAAAGTATGAAAAAGGGTCTTCTATTCCTGTGAAAGTTTTCCTTTTCCTTCCTAGGTGGGGATTAAAAAGTCAATATATTCATGAACTCTTGCAATTGTTTACAAAATTATTTGTGTTCTGAAATAAGTAATTTGGATGAATCTAAAAACAATGAAATGATTCTTCAATTCTGTTTGCATTGTTATTTTTATTCCTTGATTTTTTTTCAGCTTGAGATTCAAACTGTATTATTATAAACTAAGTCTTATAATTATTTAATTATTTCTCATTAGGAAAATTGGATTTTTCATTTTGACAATATCAAAACAATTTGGTTTGGTAAATTCAGAATGACCAAACTTTTAAAATTAAAAAAAATTATATCAGTATTACAAAATCTTTGTCTCAATGAAAATACATCTTAAAAAATTGGTATATAGTTTTAAGGGGAACTGTAAATTCCAGTTTCTCAGCAGTAGCTCCCTTCCAGAAATGTGCATAAATGTAATTGAACATTTAAGCCTCAGAAACAATTGAAAATTTTATGTATACTCACTTTACTTCTCCTTTATCCTGGTCATTGACCAATAGTAACCATTTATTTAATTTGATTTTATAATGTAAACCCAAATGGAGAAATACAATGACTGTCAAGTAAACTAGTTGTTTTCACTGCGTAATACAGAAACACTGCACATTCACACAACTCTGATAAATCCCTTCCTCCCAGGACCTCTAATAAGAGTGAGAAAGAGTGATATGAATGGAAACGTTTTAGTTTGTGACAGCAGTAACGTTGGCCAAATGATCTGGAAATTATGTTCATCCATGACCATGTGCAGCGTAATTATTACGGGGTTTTTTGCCTTCCATGGCTTTCAATGACAAAAACAGTGTCAGATGGTTAAGTATCCCTATTCAAACCAAGTAAAAGCTTCTTTGATGTAACCAGGCTGTAAAGGTTTAAGAGGTTTAGACAGATGTTTCAACTGTGACAAGTAGGGAAGATGGTACAGATTGCTTCCTGCAAATTTACTAGAACGAACATAATTCATGCTGGACTTATGAATGTATAGGCATAAAAAATGAAATATTCAAACATCATCACAAGTTTCATGCTTTGTGACCTTCTTGTGTGTGGACTCAATGACTATGTCTTCCAGCTAATATTTGGATTTTTCAGCTGATAATGTCACCACTTCATGAAGTGTAACTATGGGCCAAGAGCGGTAGGTAGGAAAATTAACCAGAAGGTCTCTTCCATTAACTGACAGAACAGGACTTGCTGGATGTAGAGTCAGTCATAACTACTAAAAGACGTGGTAGAGTACAGAGGACATACTAGGGAACATCAGTAGGTTGGTGCATGACACTTCTATGTTTCTGGAAGAATACTGCCTTCCATTTTGCAGTTAATTATGTTTGTTTTCCAGCATGCTTCATAAAGTTAAAAACAGTCACTTACACTGCTTGCTCAGAAAATGGTCTGTCTCACCTAATACGTTTTTGTCAATTTCTGTTTTAGATTATTGAGTTTGCCTGAGTTAAGTGGAGATTTGTCTCGTTGTCTGCCTACGTGAACTGCTTTCTAGCCACATATGTGTATGTTCTTAGATTTGAGTGCATTAAGTAAAGTATCTAACAGCAGCACTTACCACTGACACAAACCCTCAGGTCAGCTGGAGAATCTGGAGTAACTGCAGTAACCCTGAAAATCCCTGCTCGATGGGAGGCAAGGCAGTCTGCAAATGCAAACCAACACAATCTGCTTATGATACAAACACTCATTTAGACTGAAATTACAACAGCTTATGCATGGCATCTTCAAAGAGTCTGTTCTCACAGCTTGAATCAGAAAACTTGTCTGGGCATATTAAGGACAGCTGATCACAGACCAACCTTCTGAGTGCCTCGGCTAGGATCTAAGCACACAGAACTGCCTAGGAGCTACTATGCATTATAATCAGCATGGAAATCATTGAAGCGCTATGGGCAGAATAACTAAGCTAGTATTATCTAAATAAGATGACCAGTGAATGATATACTAGAGTTGTTCAGGTTTTTTTTGTACTTACTTAAATATTTGGGATAAAAATACTCCTGCAGAAAGAAAAGAAAAATAAAGAGTAAGAAAAATTTAAGGTAGATAGAATTACAGCAAAATGTATCACTGAGTACATTCTAAAATATATTGGTATTATAACTACAAAAGAAGCAAAAAATAAATATTTACTTTGACTCATAGAATATAGACCAAGTTTTCTATATCACTACCTTTTAGGCTAAAACAGCAGATTATTTAGTAAACACAAGTCTCAGTGGAGAGGTTAAGATACTGCACTGAACTGGTCACTTTCAAAGTGAAGGCAATGAAAATGAATTGGGTGTCAAAATGACTTTGAAAATTGTCTCTTTAAATGGCAGGATCTTGCCTGATATTGTTATTGGATGCAGAGCAGCCTCCTTTATTTCCCTTTTTCACCCTAAAACAAACAAAAAACCCTGGAATAGGTTGAATATCTCACATGCAATTCATTCCAAATAAAGCAAAAAGTGTTATTAAAACAGAAATTGTTAAAAACAACTGATTATTGATTACTGAAACTATTTAAACTTAACAACTGGTATGTCCAAATCCATGCAATGTTATCAGAGACAGGACATGGAACTGACATAGTTTGCAAAACAAGAATTCATTTTATCCATATATATTTTGTAATAAACCTTTTATAGTACAAAGTTGAATAAAATATACCTAATACTAAATAATGTGCAGTGGGAATGAACTGAGGAACAGAGTTCTCCCTGCTAGGAGAAAAGCTCACAGTAGTATGTCCAATCCCTTCATTAAAAGGGCTGCATGCCAAGCATCCTCTGTGTAAAATTTTAATTGAAGCCAGAAGAGTTTCCCCACATGGAATGCTTGCAGACAACTGTGGTCTAAAACTGGTGATCCATACTGGAAATTAAAATAAAATCTACTCAACTATTCTCTTGCTTATACAGTCTTCATTATTAATTGTGCAGATTCTATACACAAAAGAATTTCAAACCAGTTCTTGGTCTGCATGGTGGAGTTCTCTTAGCTTTGCAGTGCAAAATCTATGAATCTCTAGCTTTCCCTCTGCAAAGAACTACTATCTACCTTATAGATATTCATCAGATACTTACAGTTTCAGGATTATTTTCAAATATTTCCCTGGCTTCTTCCTTATTGCATAATTCTTCAATGCACTCTCTTTCTAGATTTCCCTTCTTACTTTCTTCCATAAAAGAATTTGCTCGACGTTTCCTCACCAGGAACTGAGAGGCATACTGCTGGGATAGAACTTTGTAGAAACAAAGGAGCTCTGTTGTTATTTATTTTTTAACAGCTGAAAAACACTGTAAGCACTGAATAAATATGAGAATCTAACGCAAAAATCTGAACTGAATGCTTAGTCAGGAGTTGCTGTTTTCTATCATTTTGGAAAACGTGGGCAAGAAATCCTAGGATTCTGTTTTCTGTATGTGGGGTAGCTGTTTCTGACCAAAAAAATCCCGAGTCACCAAAAAAAAAGTTTGTGCAATGCTATGCCTGAAGTATAATTTAAATGTCACATTCAGGACAAGATTTGGTTTTTAGCTATGGATATTACAAAGTGAGATATGTGACCAACAAAAAGCTGTGAAGCCTTTTAAATTACATGTTTCAGTGATCTAGGAGTAAATATTCTGATTCTATTTAACTTACGTGAGACCAAAAATGTGTCATAAAATGAGGCTACCTGTTATATGTAATGAACGTATATGTTATTTTATTTTTCAGACTGTAAAGAACAAGAAAAAGGTGAGTATGATATCCCAAGAAATATCAAGGCAGACAACCTACAAATACATTCACATTTTACCAAGATAAAATACAATCCTGGCTAACTTTTACATTTCAGATCCATCATGTTATATGTCATTACTTCATTTTCATGTATCCTGTTATTGGCATTTTATTGACTTTTACACAAATGGTGAAAAAATAAGTGAGTTGAGAAATTATATTTAAAATGAAAGATGTCTTTGCTTTGATGTTCTTTGTAGAGCACACAGCACTACAGGAACAGCAACTAAATTAGACTGCCTTGTTAGTTTAATTTTTGGACGTACCTTGTGATTAAGAGAAAAATGGATGAGCATAAATGGAAAAAGTCCAGCTGATAGGGTTAAAGTGCATGGCTGACATATGTTAACTAAAGAGCACCACACTTCTACACCTGCCCTTCTTCTATCAGCCTGGCACAACTTAATCTCTCAGACACACAACGTGTGAGTGTATGACACCTGCAGTGCAAACCAGGTACGGTGTACATACATATTCATCACGAGTCTACAAAGAAGATCAATTCAAGCAGACATAGTCAACTCAGTACTGTTTATGAGCACGTAATACCTCAAACCCAGAGCACCTTTATGAGACATGCCTGCAGCCAAGTGTCAGAGAACAGCCTCCCAGTGTCTGTGCACTAACAGGAAAGAAAAAACTTAGATGGCTTATTAGAAAGAGCAGCTAATGAATCCCAGAACCCGAAGCGAGAATAGCTTTCAGGTGACAGACGTAATTAAAACCATACCATCCTAAGCACACTCCTTAAAGGTCTCCATCAAGTGACAGGGAACACAACTGAAACACTCTGAAGTGCTGCAACACTGGATAATGACCTGAAGAAACATTTGTTACAGCATCCTAAATGTATTTGATGTGGGATAAGCTTTAACTCCAAACTGATCTATTTGCTTTCATTCTGGTAAGACTAACCTTCCCATTACGGCAATAGGTAAGACTTCCTGAGCATAAGGTGGACGTACTACAGCATACCTCCAAAGTTTTGAAGCATACCTTTATCTCGGAGAGCAACCAGCAAGTTGCTTAGAAATGCAAGGAGAAGTCAGCTTGTGCCCTTCCCCACTAATAAGTATATGAGCAGGTAGCGGTCTGGTATTTGAGGATTCATTTTTTTTTATACATGTGTTGATCTACAAGGTGGTCTTACTGCAGAATGGAAAGAACTCTGTAAGGTGAAGACTGATCCTCAAGGAAACTCCTCGGAGAAAGAAAAGTCTTATCTCACTTTCTGGGTCCCACTTCCAGGAATTCTTGGCACAAAAGAAATGATTCAAGCCTGCTTTCCTCTTCTACTGTTTTCCACTTTCACAAACCTTAAGGTACGCCATAAGTACCTCTCAAGGGCTGTTAACAATGTATTTCAAGAGCTGGATTTGGATTCTCTGGTTGTTATGTATCCTCCATACAGCTGCTGCAACTGTGGATCTCCTAGACGTCTTCTCTCAACCCGCGAGCCTGCCACTAGCGTATTGTCTGCTGGCAGACTGGCAAAAAGCACGGTGAGATGACAGGACAAGAAGGACCTCATGAGAGCTCTTCTGAGCCCTAATCGCACGGGAAAGCAGACCCAGAAAAACATTTTGATTATTTATCACCACCTGTTGCTAGCAGTGCTATTTTAATTAATTTGGGTAAATGGCTGTATTTGTCATTACATAAAAGCAGCCTAATAGGGAGGATGAAGAAAGTCCATCTGTTCTGAGGGAAAGGAGTGACAACAAAATGGTAAAACTGTGCATTGCACCTGCTGACTTTGTTTACACTGGAGATTTCTACCAGCACAAGCATGCTGACATAGCTTTGGGGCAGAGAGTCTGTGGTGTGGATGAGGCCTCATTTACAGCTGACTTGAAACAATCTTGTTTTGACCTTTAGCTACATCATTCTCATTTTCACAAAGTTTTTCAGTAAATAAGCACAAGAAAATTCCAAGTGTGTGCAATTTTCGTGAGGACATTACACCAGATATAACACTGTCTACCTCATGTTTTCAATACAGGTCTTTTCCCCTACACCACAATAGTTCAGCCTTCTCCTAAACTAACTTCCTATGACTTCTGAGTTTAAATGAAACATGTAACTCAATACAAATTCTGTATTTTTAGTGCAAGTATTTCAATTTCCATGCACAGAATTAGTAGTGTATTTATTCAACTAGTTTTTTCCTTATAAAGATTATGGTAGGATCTTTATTTAAAAAAAAAAACAAAAAAAAATGGTGACTGCTGCTGCTGCCAGTTTGATTACAGGAAACTCCAGCCCACTTCTGACCCTGCCAAACCAATAGTTAACCCTTAATGAACTCGGTGTGTTTCATTTGGTTAGCACTGAAGCCTTACAGAATTCAGTAGCCCTATTATTTCAATAGGTGTTATACAGACACTGTGTCGTGGTTACTTATCAGGCACCTGTTTAGAAGTAATGTTACTGAAAAAGAAAAAGAAAATGGGGGGAGAAGATGAGATTCAGTGGTTCATTACGACTGTTTTGTAGTGCAGCTTGTTAAACATAGCTTACAGCTGCTTACCTAATATCCCAGTTGTGGAAAGCAGTTGTAGCCTACTAGTACTCTCTCCCAGAAACTCAGAAGACCCAATAAACTGAATAAAAAGGACATGGGATGCCACTGTAGAAAGTGGCATTATCTGGTTTGTACAGCTTATCCAAAACGTGTCCCTCACTGGATGTTGGACCAAATGCAGCTGCACTGAGATTAGCAGAGAGGCAACTCTCCTTTATGATTACTGAATGGTACAAGCGGCATTATTAAGATCTTTCTGTTTTCTCTTTTTTTTTTTTTTTTTCCACGTTCCAGAAATAATCCCTGGCATTGTTCAGAGCCAGGGATACTAAACAGAATTACACGGACCACAGAAATTTTGCGTGAATGGGACAACTTCTAATTTCCCACTGTTCATAAAAGAGAAAACTGACAAGGTATGCAGTGAGGATGATAAATGAAATAGAAAATGTGATGAAAACAGGAGAAAAGAACATTACAAAATATTTCTTAGAAGATTTATTTTTAGGACTTGTTCAAAAATAAGCTGTAAAATGAACTTTAATCTTTCCATACTGTTCCCTCCATAGTCACAATCTCTAGCATTCAAACAAAAGTCTGAATAGTAAACATTAGGTTTTTCTTCTGCCTGTTTAATCATTAGTAAAACACGTCAGAAACAGGCTTACTTTGAGCTGCAATTCTGCTTGTTCCAGATACACATTGTTGTCTTCTACTACTAAGCTCAAATATTTTCGTGTCAAAGTCATAAGCTTTGATTATTTTTTTTTTTAATTCTCTACGTGAAAGCAAGTAGTTCTTACCCAGGCTGATAGGTCTCAACTTATCAAGAGAGTCAGGGCCGCTTGCCTGGACTCCACAATAACGCCACCCCCTGAGACCACCATCTATCGAGCGCTTCTCATCCAAGCCCTATCCGACCCCTCAGCGGCAGAGCTGCACTTCGGCCGCAAACAGCTTCAGAGCCGCGACCAGCGCCAGGTGACGGCTCAGCTGCCCCAACAGTAACCGCTGGCTTCCAGAAAGCCGCCAGCACCGGCGGGACCGAGGCGCTCCGCCAAGGCGGCGGCGGGGTGGCACCTACCCGGGACGGGAGGCCGCGATGCACCGGACCGGTGGGGAGGGCCGCCCCTCGCCTCCGTGCTGAGGCGGCCGCCGGCGGGCACCCCGTCCTCACGCCCACGGGGAGCGTCGCCGCCCCCCGCCCCCCCGCGATAGGCATCTTACCGCGGGGCCCCCCGGTCCCACTCGCCCTCCCCCCCAGCCCTGCCTCACTCACAGGTCGCGGCCTCGGCGAGGGCGATGGCCACCGCCAAGCCCGCCAGCAGCGGGAGGCACCGCCTGCCCCGCGGCCTCATCGCTGCCGGGGGGCGGCCGGAACCGGGCACGGCGCCGTGACTGCGCGGCGGCTCCTCTGCGCGGCGGGGCCGGGCGGTCCTCTGGGGGCGGGAGGGAGGGGCAGCGGGGCGGGAGGGGGAGGCTGGGCCGCGTCCGGGCAGCGTTGCCCTGCGGCAGCGTCAGCCGGGCGCCGGGGGCAGCGTTCGCGCCGCGGAGAGGAGGGGGGGCGGCGGCGGCCGGGCACGCGGGGGTCCGCAAGCATCCTCCGCGGGAGCGGCTCCCGGCGCGCCGCGCACAGCGAGCGGGAGGGCGCAAACCGGGGAGGGCCAGGCACCAGCGGGAGAGGGGCAGAGCCGGCCCGGCGACGGGCGCTACTGTAGGGTCGTGCCGTTGTTTACTTTCGGGATGGGGGACGGGGCTGGGGAGGGGGGGGAATGGGGGGGTGGGCGTTCTGACCTCGCTCCCTTATAGCTGATTGGCTGATGCGCCGCGGCACCGGGGAAGCCGCCCGCTCCTATTGGCTAGCCGCGGGCCTGCCCTCTCGCATTCCTCCGCCCGAGCGCGGGCGCTGCCTGCCTTCGCGCTGTGCTGCTGCCGGGAAGTTTGTCCCTTCTCGCCGCCCGTTAGCGGTAACCACGGGTTACCGGCCTGGTTACGCGTCCCCACTGCCTCGGAGATCTCGGCTGCGGCCAATGAGCGGCTGCGCGCGAGCGGGGTGTCGGGCACGTGACGCCGGAGCCGCTGCCTCGGGCCCGGCGCGGCGGAGCCGAGCGGAGCGCCGCGGCCGCCTCCTCCTCCCGCCCCGCCGCGTTCGGCCGTGGGGCGACCCCAGTCCCGCTGCCCGCCACCCTGGCGGGGACGGGCCGCGCGGCGCGGAGCCGTTAGCGCTCGGGCTGCGCGGCCTCAGCGCCTCCGCTGAGCGACCGGTAAGCGCTGCCGCGGGAGGGGGGCGCCCAGGCGGCGGCGGCGGCGGCGGCGGCGGGCGTGAGGTGGCTGGTGGCGCGGCTCGCCCCTGGCCCCGCGGGGGCCTCTTTCGCCAGAACCGGCGGGTGCCGGCGGTGCCGCGGGGGAGCGGCGAGGCGGGGAGCTCGGGGCCGGAGCGGAAGCTTGGGTGCCTCGCGGTGCGGCGGGTGCCGTCTTCAGGCGCTTGAGCCTCCGGGGAGGGCCCGGAGCAGGCCTGCTGCGGCGGGGCGGGGGCAGCTCCCGGGCCGGCTGGCGGGTGAGGTCGCCGGCGGGGAGGGGTCGCCCCGCCAGGCTCGGGCCGGCGGAGCTCGGGCCGGGTTTGTTCCAGCTGCGCTTCAGTCTCTCCGTGTAAAACGTACCGGTGTGTGTCCGCAACGGCAGCCTCGGGCTATGGGTGTGTTTGGCCGCCTGCGTGCAAGGCTTTAAGCAACAGAGAGTTGATTTTCTCTAAAATGTAGATTTTATAGAGAAAAAAAAAAAGTACTCCCACAGTGGAAAAGAGGAGCAAAGTGCCGAAATGTCACTTGAACTACGCTTGTAGTAACTTTTCTTTACAGAAGAACTGACGGTCCTAGAACTACTCACAAATACTGGTATGCTTCAGTCTTTCAAGACCTTTCACGTCTTGCTTGCACTTCATGCACCTGTTAGCTATACTGCAATTTTGGCAGAGAGGATGGTGTTCAGATTTTTGCTGTATTATGCTTTTTTCACTGCTCAATCACTTGGTTTGCTGTTCAAAATACAGCACAATACAACTAAAATACTGTGTTCTTATAGCTAAAATTCAAACGAGTCATGCAAGGAACATCACAGTAGGAAGTTAGATATTGAAACTTTAAGAGGAGGGTCAGCTTTAACTGGTATGTTTAATTATGTTTTAAAGAAAGTGGAAACTTGATGTGACTGAAAAAAACCTCCACCATAAAAGCCTCTACCAAAGGCAGAACATTTAATGTAAATGTTCTGTTCACGCTGACAGTGAAATGTTAAAACATGCTTGTTTTCTACTTTGGTATGGAAGTGGATAAACTTGTTCATCAGATGACTTTGGATGTTGGGCTTGCTGGTACCCAGTACTTTGGATCATGTAACATATGGGCTGCTAAGTAGCTCTGGATCTTAATCTAGAGTGTTAAGAGTTAATGCAGTTATCACTCATGTTTTTCTTAGTCTCTGTAGTACATTTTCTCTGTTCTCTTACCTAAAAATGGGATCTTTGACATTCTTAGTCCTTGACACTTGTGTTGACCGGTTACCTAAATGGAATACTGGCTTAACTACGCAGTTTTACATATTTCTGAGCTTGTGGGCATGTTGGTTTTGCTTCACCTCAAAAAGCATAAAGAGTTCAAGCCGACAGACATAATATCTGGAACAAATTCTGAATGTTGTTATTGCAACATATGAAATACATGTTAGTGTGTTCCGTACCTATTTCAAGGATCAAGTCTCTCCAAAATAGCATAACACAATGTGATTTGCCTCCGTACCATCATTTTCTTAGCAGTGTTGAATGTCCTTTCCTCTTATAGTGGCAAGTTTTGGAAATTTTTTATTTGTCACCTCCTGCCCACCCCCCTTTAGGGTTTTCTGTTTAAACAAGATTCCTCTGTTATGAAATAGTTGTCCTCTGCTCTTCACTCTCTAACAAGTTTTCCTCATCTCATGAATCCCATTTGAATGCTATGAGCCATATTTGTGCTTTAGAGCACTTTTGTGACAATTTGCAAAGCTACACAGTCTGTGCAATATGGGATGGAAATTGTCCTGTGATGATACTCAGGCACTGAAAATGTTACGTTTTTGTCAGTGCTTTGTTCACTGAGCTGTTACAGTTTGCTTTTTGACAGATTGAACTGAAAATTTGTGTAGCTATGTTCTCAAAGTTAGCTTTGTTGGCACTTGCTTGTAGGTTGAGGCACCATACTCCACTGCATGTGGGGTTCTTTTTTTTTTTTTTTCTGATCTTTGGGTTCTTCAGGGCCTGATTTTAATACTTGTAATAGTTGTAATCCTCTTGCTCCCCTTAGGAACTTCTCTGTTCTTCATACACTAAGCCGTTCCGTGGAGAAGCTATTCTCAGGTGCTTTGTGTTAACAGACTATAAATATTTAAAGAATACCTGTTGTCTCTGCTCTGGAAGAAATCTGACCTTTTTCTAACATTGAACGATGACAAATCCACACAAAAGCATCCCTGAATACAGCAGGTTCATAAGATCAGAAGGAGTTCTCAATTCCTACCTGTATAAATTATCTAAACCATCATCACAGAATGGTTTGGGTTGGAAGGGACCTTAAAGATCATCTAGTTCCAAACCCCCTGCCATGGGCAGGGACACCTTCCACTAGACCAGGTTGCTCAAAGCCCCGTCCAACCTGGCCTTGGACACTGCCAGGGAGGGGGCAGCCACAGCTGCTCTGGGCAACCTGTGCCAGTGTCTCACCACCCTCACAGGAAAGAATTTCTTCCTTACATCTAATCTAAATCTACCTGCTTTCAGTTTAAAACTGTTACCTCTCATTCTATCCCTACACTCCCTGATCAAGAGTCCCTTCCCATCTTTCCTGTAGCCCCCTTTAAGTCCTGGAAGGCCACTATAAGGTCTCCCCAGAGCCTTCTCTTCTCCAGGCTGAACAACCCCAACTCTCTCAGCCTGTCCTCATAGAGCAGGTGTTCCAGCTCCCTGAGCATCTTCGTGGCCTCCTCTGGACCTGCTCGAACAAGTCCATGTCCTGTTTATGCTGGGGCCTCACAGCACTGCAGGTGGGGTCTCCCCAGAGCAGAGAAGAGGGGAAGAATCCCCTCCCTTGACCTGCTGGCCACACTTCTCCTGATACAGCCCAGGATACGGTTGGCTTTCTGGGCTGTGAGCACACATTGCTGGCTCATAGTCACTTTTCCATCCACCAATACCCCCAAGTCCTTCCCCTCAGGGCTGCTCTCAATCCACTCATCGCCCGGCCTGTATTTGTGCATGGGATTTTCTTGACCCATGTGCAGGACCTTGCACTTGGCCTTGTTGAACTTCGTGAGGTTTGCATGGCTCTTCCTCTCCAGCCTGTCCAGGTCCCTCTGGATGACATCCCTTCCCTCCAGTGTATCAACTGCACCACACAGCTTGGTGTTGTCAGCAAACTTGCTGAGGGTTCACCCAGTCCCACTGTCCATGTTGTCAACAAAGATGTTAAACAGCGCCGGTCCCTTCACCGACCCCTGAGGAACACCACTTGTCACTGCTCTCCACTTGGAAATCGAGCCGTTGACCACAACTCTTTGAGTGCGACCATCAGCCAAGTCCTCAGCCACTGAGTGGTCCATCCATCAAACCCCTGTCTCTCCAATTTAGAGACAAGGATGTTATGTGACTATGAGCCAGCAATGTGTGCTCACAGCCCAGAAAGCCAACCGTATCCTGGGCTGTATCAGGAGAAGTGTGGCCAGCAGGTCAAGGGAGGGGATTCTTCCCCTCTTCTCTGCTCTGGGGAGACCCCACCTGCAGTGCTGTGAGGCCCCAGCATAAACAGGACATGGACTTGTTCGAGCAGGTCCAGAGGAGGCCACGAAGATGCTCAGGGAGCTGGAACACCTGCTCTATGAGGACAGGCTGAGAGAGTTGGGGTTGTTCAGCCTGGAGAAGAGAAGGCTCTGGGGAGACCTTATAGTGGCCTTCCAGGACTTAAAGGGGGCTACAGGAAAGATGGGAAGGGACTCTTGATCAGGGAGTGTAGGGATAGAATGAGAGGTAACAGTTTTAAACTGAAAGCAGGTAGATTTAGATTAGATGTAAGGAAGAAATTCTTTCCTGTGAGGGTGGTGAGACACTGGCACAGGTTGCCCAGAGCAGCTGTGGCTGCCCCCTCCCTGGCAGTGTTCAAGGCCAGGTTGGACGGGGCTTTGAGCAACCTGGTCTAGTGGAAGGTGTCCCTGCCCATGGCAGGGGGTTTGGAACTAGATGGTCTTTAAGGTCCCTTCCAACCCAAACCATTGTGTGATTCTATGAAGAGGCCGAACTCCTGGCTGTGGCACCAGTCCCCTTAAGCATTTTTTTTTTTCCAGATTCCACTGGCCTTTTCGAACCCCTTCTCTTTGATTGGGAGCTTTGATGAAAAAGCTACCTGTTCTTCAGACTCACTTACCACTGCTCTCAGGGCTCTGTAATCCTTCTTGATACTCCTCAGAGTGCTCCTGGTTGTACTACCGGTGCCCACATGAAACAACAGCAGTGGATAATAATCAGTGGACTGTGTGAGGCTTGGCAGTCTCTCAGTGACACCCTCGATTCGAGCCCCCAGTAAGCAGCACACCTCTCCAGAGAGTGTGTCAGTTTGTCATATGGGTGCCTCTGTACCTCTCAGAAGAGAGTCGCGTACTATTACCACCCATCACCTTCTCTTAGTTGCACTGGTTGTTACACAGGGAGCAGACCAGGCTGCCTTACTCAACTCCAGCATCTTTCCTGATGTTACAGGTCTTTCCTTTTTAGTCTGTGGAGCGATGAAGCTGTTCTGCAAGGGCACCTCACGCCTCGGGGAAGCTTCTTCCTCCTACAGATCCTTTCTGTTGCCAGCTTCCATTCTTCTGCATTATTGTCCCCCCTCCCTTCTCTGTCTTCCAGTGGGGGAGTTTTTGGCTATTTGGCCATGGGCTGTGGGTCTGCTGCAGGCTGCGCTTGGAACCAGCTATCTAACTCCTCAGCTATCTAACTTCTCACCACCTCAGCACCTGCTACAGGAGGTCCTCCACCTGGGCACACCTTTTGCAGGCAGATCTGCTGCCTGACCCCGCCTCAGGAGAAAGATCCAGGCATGTCCTGCAGCTTGAACCCTGCGCTGCAGCCTCTCCCTGCAGCAGCTCTGTCTGGGGGGAGGCATCGGCCATCGCTGGGGAGATGGTGCAGACCCCCCAGCTGGAGCTGCAGCCTTTGCTCTCAGATGTTTGTTAAGGACAAAATATGTTTGTTAGGGATGGTTCCTCAATTTTTGTTCCACTTCTATTGATCTAGATTTGGAAGATGACAACTTTGGAAAGTTGTTTTAATCTTTAATTACTCAGTTTTCTGCATCGTTTGAAATGACCTTAGTTTGAGGTTAGTTATAATTTAAAATATGAAAATATGTATGGAATTTCTTTGTTAAAAAAAAACACTTTGAGAAACAAGCTTTAGGAAACTTGCTGTGGTAATTCAAAGTGTCACTACTCTCAGTTAATCTGCTCATGGAGGCAAGTTAGCAGTAGGGAATATCTGTCTGTATCTCAGCTGCTCTGATATAAATACACTTGTTTTTTTAGCTTAAGCTACTGATCAGGATGGGAGCTAATATGATATGAGCCTGTGAGCTGAGGTGATAGTGCACATTCCTTCTGCAAGGTTGTGATAATCTGGAGGAGAGATTGATATGTCATTAACCACCACTCCCTGTCCCATGACATCTGCATGGATATTTTCACCTATGCTGTATCTCCCCCCCAATGCCCCTTCCCTCAATAAGAACAGTTGATGACTTGGGCTCCATCTCAGGAGGTGGTGGCTTAGGGCAGGGGAAGTGACTGTGGGTGCCAAGATCCACTTGCATTGAGTCACTGGTACACTCACTTGGTTCCTCAAAGGGCTCAGCCTCCTTTGGTTCAAGTGGTTCCTGCTGTGCTCTTATAATGTACAACTCAAGTCATGTGTCATTTTCCCCCAAGTTTGAATCTCCTTGAGATACACACTGGATTTCCCTATCCTTCCCCATTACCCACCAAGTGCATTTAAGCAAACATCATCCCACAAATAACTTTGCATTTTCCCAAGGCAGGAGCAGCCTAAACAGCCTTTTCCAGCCACTAACAGGTGCTGGACTCTAATATGCAGTAAAGTAAGCAAGCTCAGTGATCAGCACAGGAGCCTGCCAATTAACAACTATAACGTGCTCAGATCAAAGCTGTCATTATCTTTAGCCCCACGTTGGCACCAAGAAGGACTGTGGTGTGTTCACCCTTCCCAACAGCTAAACACGCACCCAGTGACTTGATCACTTCCCTTTCCCACGGGATGGGGAGAAGATAGAAGGAAGATGAGAAGACTTGTGGGTAGAGATAATGGCAGTTTGATGGGGAAAGCAAAAGCTGCATGCTCAAGGACAACAAAAAGAGGAATTAATTACTGCTTCCCAACAGTGGGCAGATGTTCAGCCACTCACTGGAAAGCAGGGCCTCAGCACACTTAACAGCTGCTTGGGAAGACAAGTGCAATAACCATGAACATTCCCCCTAACTCCTCTTCTCCCTGAGCTACTTTTTGCTGAGCACATTATATGTTATGGAATATCTCTCCCATCAGTTGGGGCCAGCAGTTCTGGCTGTGTCCACTCCCAACCTCTTGCCCACCCCAGCCTACTGGCTGGGCCGAGAGCGAGGCAGAGCAGAGTGGGAAAGAGAGAAAGCCTGCATGCCGTGCAAGCACTGTCCAGTAATAGCCAAAATATTTGTGCATTATCAGAAATGTTTTAGCCAAAAATACAAAGCACAGCAACATGCAGGCTGCAGTGAAGAAAATAACAGACAGACTCAGTACATCATCCTACCAGGGAGGTTGTGGGTTTGAACTCGTGAAGTAAAATTGTCCAAAACTTGCTGGTGAAAGGCCTTTATCTGCACAGTTACTGTTGTTTGCAGTAGAATTATGGTAGCTGAATAACTAAGGGAGTTTTAAGCTTTAAAACTTGCATCTTTGTGCACTTGACTGCATGGTTTGCGTAAGCTTTACTGTTTCATAGGTAAGTGTTTGTACAAATAAACACGCACACGATCACACAGTTACTCTCCATTGTTTGTTCCACTGAGCAACATCAGAAAGAGGAATATTCTCTGTTTCTTTCTCCTGCTTAAAGAGTAGAAAGTGGGATTGTAAAATGATGGAAGTACTTGATACTTCATTTAATTTAGTGACAATTACTAGATATTAAGTTGCCAGTTCCTCAAAGTACTCAATGGAGAACCCAGTTTCTTTGTTGTGGGATCTTTTTGTGTAAAAGAAATTGGCAGTTAAATGAATCTACTTAACAGGTAGGACATTCTTTGTTTACTTTTAATGTCTTACTCTTTTATGTTCTTACAAGCCTTACTCATGCTTGAAATTGGTCCTTATTTTCTGCCAATCAGCAGATCTGTGGGATGTGTTAGCAAGGCAAGCACTGGAATTTCGTAGCTTGATGTATCTTACTGCTCTAACTTGCAGGTTTCCTTATGTGCAGTGGTCTTGCATTAGTATTTTGTGTGAGTACTGTGTTGTTGCTGCCCAGATATGTAAAATAGGGGCAGATGAAGTCTGAGAGGATGGAAAAGTAAAAGACATAATGAGACTGTCATGGGGCTGACTGAATATGACACACTCTGAATAGTCAGGCTGCTGCTAGGGAAATGGCTTGCCCGGGTTATACAGAGGGGCTAACTATGCATGTCTTCTTTTTTTTTTTTTCTTGCTAACAGTGACAAGACAACATCTGGCCCTCTGCAGTGTCTCTCCCAGTCTTCCTGGGTTGTTCTGGACTGTCCACATTGTTTCTGTAGCTTTCATGATTCTGAATGGCTAGTGAAGAGGGATGTTCAGTCTAATGGCCAATTGCTGCAGCTGGTTAAAACGGTGGCAGGAACCTGTCAGGTAAACATGTGAAAGTATTCTACATTTCTGTGCTGACCTTCCCAAACTGTATTTCATGTCCTCTCACCTATGTTTTGCTTTTTTTGCTGTGTAACATTGTTTCGTATTTTTTAATTCCAAGACAAAATCTGTCATTTTTTTCTCCAAGAGAGAATCAATACATTTTCTGAACTTAAATGAAATGTTAATCATCTCCAATTCAGGTACTTTGTTTCTGACTTCAGGAAAATATAAAGTTCAAAATATTGTCCTTTGCATACTGTTTCCTCAAGTTGAGCAGTATGGGGTAGTGCTAGAAAGTTTATGTAAAGTTTATTTGGTTTTTGTCTTACCCATTTAGTGTCTACATTTTGAGATTCTGAAGTGTAATGTGTTAAAACACTTTTGTTTATAAGAGTAGACTGTAGCCCCAGTGTAATACTAGTTTTCTTACTGCTATCTAAGTATCTTAATACTGCATTTTGTGGGTAGTCCAGTGATCTATTCTTGCTTATGGAATTCTACTGTTCTTGTTTGTTTCTGTTACTTTTACTTTGACATCCTGCATACTTTTCCCTCCATTTAGCAGAGATGCACAGATAGTGCATAATTTGTTTTAAACTTTTTAAAAACTATGGGGAAGGGAAATAAAGGGTACACCACACTTATTTATACTTCACACTCATGTAGGAGGATTTGTTCTTTTCTTCAGTGCTTCATAGTTTAGGTTTTACGGAAGGTGCTGCTGTTCAAAGAACTATATTGGCTTGCATAGCCTTCTGACACCACCAATGTATTATAGACAATTGTGAGTTCATGGCTGTTCTGATTTTAGCTTGCTGTTAAAGTATAATTTATGATCCTACTGTTCATTTTTAGGCTCTTTTCTCAGAGGTTTTTGGCTGTTCTGAAAGAACTTGCATAAGTTATACTTCACGTATGATGCTATTATAGTTTTAAGACTGGAAATAACTGGTTTTAATATTCCTTCACTTAAAGGGGCATAAAATTGAGCAAATTCCTTTGACTCCTTTGCAATTTTGTGAATAGGAGGAACAGTTGAGGCATACACATAGGTTTTTCCTATTGCTTTACTCAAAAACCTATCCTGGTATAAATTCTAACCTGTATACCTGTTTGCTAATATATTGCACATACTCAACACCACTGGTTTGCACGTTTGCGGTCTAGATTGCTCCTGCTTGAAACAAAGGCACAGTGAGTCCCAGTGTTGCTTGTCTACAGCATCTGATGTTGTCTACGCAAGTATTGTATACTGTATAGTGTGTGCAGATGCACTGGTTCGGACAGAATTAAATTTCTCATATAGGCAAAACTTTGAGGCAGAGAGATGGTAAAAATACAGGGGAATGGAAATGAAATTACAGAAATTGTTAAAGAGACCATGACCACACAGAAAAAAAAGGATAAAATTTACAGTACCATGTAAAAACGAATTTCAGCAGGCAGATACAAGTTGAAAGCACAATCATTGTCTCATGTGAAACTTACAGCAGAATATTAGACTGCTCATTTCATAGCTTGTTCTGCTGTTCTGTCTAATCGGATGGTTTGACCACACAATTGTAACAATGCCTGCTACTTGGTATTTTGATACCTATTCTTTCAACTACTTTGTGGTACATTTGCTATGCATGTATTAAAAAAACCTTAATAAAGTAAGTGATGTCTAGCCAGAGGAAAAAAGATTTGAAATATCTTGCTTTTTTTTTTTCTCCTTATGGAGGAAGGTGACACTAATAATGGTGGGCCTTGATAATGCTGGTAAAACTGCTACAGTCCGAGGAATTCAAGGAGGTAAGCAATTATTTTTTTTTATCATCTAAATGGAGCATTTAAAGAGAGAGTATAATTACTAATTTTCCATCATTTTAATATGAAAATATTGCTTCATCTCTTAAGTTATCTCTCTCTCCCATATTGTTGAAAGAAAATTTTGGTGATTACACCAAAAGTGTTGTATGGTTGCCAAAGTAAGCATGTCACAGGAGAAGTAGCAGAGCAAGCTCTGCATTTGCTCCTTGGCAACTGCACTTCACATTATGCTGGGCTAACACAGAACTAGTCAGTGGTAGTTCGGCAAGGTTGCTACCATTTTGCTACATCTTTTTCAAAGGTAACGGTATGGTGTAGAGGCAAGGTAGACAGTATGGAGAAAGGCTGCTTAAGACCTTGCACTGTGCAGTATTAGAGCCTTTAGTCCACTTAAGACAGAAAAAATTAGTCCATAGATGTTTTTAATTATCCTGGAAACACGAAGACCAAATGTTCAGAGTACGTTGGCGCTTATGTGCCTTGAGTTGACCACTGTATTGTTAACTGTGCAAAATGCTAATTGCAACAAAATCTGTTCTGGGTTCTTGTTTAAATTTTATGAGCATGATAGTGTGTTTTTGGACTAGAGTAAGGTTTTTTTCAGCAGTTTAATAAATAGCTGAAGGAACATTGTAGCTACAAGCAAGCAGTCTGTCTCCATTAGTTGCTTTAAGTGAAAGAAAGTGTAGAACAGAAACTCTGAAGACTGCAGACCACACTCTAATTAATAATTACTTTGAATTAATGTAATGATACAAAATATTCTAGTTAATGATGTGTTTCACATCTTTGTATACATCAGAGAAATCAATGGACCTGATTTTTTTTTTTTTTTTTTCTTATGTGCATATGCTGAAGTTGCTTTCAGGTGACCAGTAACATGCATACAGCGGTAAACTTTATATAAAAATCAGTGTTGTAAGTATATTTAATGAGGGAAAAGTTCAAAAGAAGGAAATCGCCTGTGTATGTATATAACATAAAGGATGGTTCTAGTGATACATACTTTATATCATTATTTATCACCAGAAAAACACAGGCAATTTTCTAGGCAAATACTTCAGTAAGAGACCACTTGATTTTGGAGGGTACTTTCCACCATCCAGTGACACATGCAAGCAGGATATAATTTGAGATAAAACTTGTGCTTATGAAAACAAAAGTTCTCTAGGGGTTTTTTTCCCCCCTTGTGGGATTGTCTTTCTAAATAACTTTCACCTTGTGTAATAACAAGAGTGTACTTAAGTAGTGTTTCGGCAGACTTGGAGACTCCATCTCGACTTTCTGTTTACGCATGTTATGTAACTTCATAGATTTGCTAAAGTGTGAATAAAATTATGAATATTCTTTATATTCCTGAATCTTTGCCCTGAAAACATGAGTGCTTCATTATCTATCTTTCCATTCTGTTTCAAAACCAATTTTAATGCCTTTATTAGCTAAATGTTGACAGTTATTTCTAAAAGTCCTTTTTCTGGGGAAAAAATGGGATAAAGACCATGCCTTCATTTCTTCCTCTCAACAAGCTGAATTTTACATCTGTTTCTCCTGTCTTGTGCTACCAAGCTATGTAAAACAGTTGCAGAGATCCAATTAACACACCCCTGCAGAGACAGCTTAGTGGTGTGAGGCAAGTACATGCTTTCTTTGCTCTCCGAAAAGGGAGACAGCAAGCAAAAGTATTAATTAAAAAGCTATAGTTTTTTAGCATATTGAATGGCACACTAAATAAATAAATAAAAATAAACAAACAAAGACCAAAACCTGTTCTTGATTAAAGGGAATCAAATAGTTTACATCTCAGAAGAACATGGTTTCAGTTGCTTCATCTCAGCCCTTGGTTTGAACTTGTGAAGCTGTTTTGACAACCGTGAGGGATAAAGAATAAATTTGGCAGAGCACAAGGCTTCCCAGGTCATAATGTATTAACTGTTTTGTTTGTTTTCCTTCTCAGACTTGGATTAATACCATGAAAATGCTGTATAACTGTTCAGACTGGGAGCATTTGTGATGAGGGGGAAAGTAGAAACTGCAGTACACTAAACACCACTGCAATTTAACTGTGGTGTTAAATATTAAAAATTGCATTTTTGGCTCTTCCCACCCCTGCCCCTGGCCCCAGTGCTTCTATCTAAATTAATGTAAAGTATCTGGTTGAGAGACTAGTGTTTTAATTTGAAATTACCTGAGGAGAGGGAAAATTTTAATGTAAAAAATATGTGGTTAGCAATATAGTGTCACTTAACAGGGAGGGTTTGCTTCATGTTTTTAAAATAGGAATTTTGCTTCACAAGTCAAAATGTAAAATCCTCTAAATAACTAAGGACACTTTTTACTGAAGGCTTTCTTCTTTGAACTCTGACAGAGTCTCCTGAAGACGTGGCTCCAACAGTCGGGTTTTCCAAGATTGACCTTAAACAGGGACGCTTTGAAGTCACCATCTTTGATTTAGGAGGTGGAAAACGAATTCGAAATATCTGGAGAAATTACTATGCCGAATCCTACGGTGTAATATTTGTTGTGGATTCCAGTGACATTGCAAGAATGGAAGAAACAAAGCAAGCCATGATAGAAGTTTTAAACAGCCCTAAAATATCAGGAAAACCTGTGTTAGTGTAAGTAATGTGAATAAATGTTCTCCTAATAACCTGAAATTTTGTAAATTTTGACCTTCGATACACCTTCTAAAAAAGTATTATACTTATGTAGTACAAACATAAGTATAAAGTACACTAATATTACTGTAACTTTAACACCATGCAATATTACATTTAGTTTTGCAGTATTTCTGAAGTATTTATGCCAATCTTAGTGTCATACTAGTGAACAAAGCCTTTTCTGTCTTTCTGTGTGTCTTTCCCTCTTGAGTTGTAGACGGTGATATACTGAATCCATTCACTGCATCTGACATTAGATCTTATTTACTCCTTCTCAGGAATATTTATTTCTCTCTCTTTCATTAGCAGTGGAAAAATAATAAGTTATTGGGGTTTTTATAATCCTGTAAAATTCTAATATTAGTTGAAATGCTATGGTAGGTTGAAGACTTTCCAAGTTTGGCATGGCAACATGGTGTAAAAATATTGTCACTATTTAGGCCTACATCAGTTACTTAAACTGTAAATGGTTGATTATATCCTGCAATACCAGTAATCTCTCAGCAATAAATATCTTGGTCACTTAACACATGGTGGTGCTGCTGATACATGACCAGCAAAATTTTGTTAAAGAAGGCCTACTTTAATAGTATTTGACATATGCTTTTGTTTCAGTGCATGTGTTTTAATTTAAAATACCCAACTTAAAGTTTCAAAAGGTCTAGAGACATTCTGTCACAGAACAGATAGATTCATGAACTTCTCTGCTTAAAAACTAGGTTTTGTAAAATATTGGAAATAACATATTTTATTAGATTAGCCACACAAAAGGTCTTTGAGGACAAATACCCTTTTGAAGTTACACTATAAAGTATGGAAGTTTAAAATGGTTTATCAGGACAATATGTCTGGTGGACATAAGACCTCTATAATGCAGTATATACACAACATGTCTGTTAGATCGTAAAGAATCTGTAAAGCTAAGAGGAGAGGCCTCTTAAGAAGTAGTGATGCTCTGATGGTTTGAGGGTGAAACTGGCTAATTTTTTTGGTCAAGTGGAGTGTAGTTCAGCAAGCTAATGGTGTATAAATTGAAAAATAGATTAGATTTTAAATTCCATTGCTATCTAAATGTCATTAGTACAGGGAAGGCAATAAAACCAACTTAATGCAGCCAGTTAAACTCAAACCTGTTCTGCAAATGCAACTGTGACAGTTGACAGCTGTGTAATGTTTCTAAATAAATGCAACTTTAGGGTTATTTTCATAGAAATCTCTATGCCCTAATCCCGTAATAGAGTTTATTCGGGTGGCTGGCTGTACCTGCAGAGAGTTTAATGGTAACTAAACTAAGTTGTTTGATGGTATTGCCTTCTAATTGATTGAGCCTCAAGCTTTTGAACAGAATTTGCTCTTGCAATGTCCCAGTTATGTGGAGGGATCCAGTAGTTCTTTGTTTTATGCTCCCTATATGAGCCTGGCATCTTGAGTTATGAATTCTTTCCTGAATTGTCTTTGCTTTCTGTTTGGTGTCTGTGTTCATGGCATAGCTGTGCTACTCTTGGCATGTTCACATCATGTAAACCCTAGAATTTGTTCCAGTATTTGAAGCACTTCTTATATTGTGAAGCCTGCAAGTTGTGAAGCAGGAAGGCTTGGTCAGTAAGCCCTGGTGTCTGTGGTATGGAAATAGAGTCCTTAGCAAATGGGATTAAACTGGTCCCATGCGCCTTCCTTCCCTGAAGATGCCTTTGGTTGGAGATGCAAATACCCGTCACTTATACTTGCCAAATAAGAGTTCTGTGGCATCAACTTTTTTCTTTTGAGTCCCTAAAACTGAAAAATGAAAATGTGTCAAAAGCAGAATAAAGCAAACAGCAGATTCCAAATTTGTGGTGAAAGTTGTCCTTTTTTGATTTTTCCTTTTCTAAGGAGATTCAGCTTTTGTTTGTTTTTTGTTTGCTTGGGTTTTTTTAATATTTGGTATCCACGTAGCAATAAGTTCCCTAATACCTTGCTAAGTTTCTAATTAGTGCATTTTAGTCTGTGCATGTATGTGTGAAGGCCGGTATTTACTGAAAACAATGCAGTGTCCTCTGAGTATTAAATCCACGAAAGGTGAAGTTTACTTTAAGTAACTCCCTTCTCTCCCATGCTTTTGCAGTGCAGAGCACAATCTATTTATCTTTTAATAGAATACTGTTCTAATTTCATGCCAGAGGAGAGACAGTCTTTCTCTGTGTGATTTCCACACTCCACAAGTGCATGTCTGGTCTGGGCTACTGCTTCCCTCCAGCACTTGAAATAAACAGTGAGAAGCAGAAAAACAGGTGTAATTTGTTTATTCTCTGATGTCTGTAGGTGCATAGATTTCTCTACTGTGTTATTTTTATGCTTAAATACAAAGCAGTTATTAATGTTTTATTAATTACCAATTATCATCTTAAAAACTAGTAAAAGAACCTAAGCTCTAAAGGAATGAAAAGGAGCGAGCTGTAACTTCAAAGTGTGTCTGTGCTGAAGAATGATGAAAGAGGTATTGGTGACCTGATCAGAATGAAACAATTGAAATGTTTATACTGGAACCAATGACCAAAAACTTCAATGATCAGCACTGATTTTAGTCTAATGTTATTTACCCTAATTTGTGCTATATGCAGCATCTGGTACAATGAAGTATATGCAGGTATGCTCTAAGACTGGATGCAAGTCCATTCTGGTTTTTGAAGGCAGCAGCATATATGCAGTATCAGGTGTGTCATTGTGTGTACCTAGCATTTGTTTGTCTTTGAAATAACCTGCTGGTTATGCCTTTTTTTCTTTTTCATTTTTTTTTTCCTTTTGTGTACTTCTGGTAGACAATAATCAAAAAGACAGAATTACCTTTTTCTTTTGCATTTACGGGCTTTCATCTATCTGGACAAAACTGATCTTGCCAGTTGGATTGGGGGAAAAATAAAGTCTTCATGACTGGTAGCTAAGGTAGACCTTTGAAATAAACCATTGCTCATCAGAAAATTCCTTTCGTGTATTTGTAAAGGAACATACCAGTTATCAGGTTAGCAATATCATATTTGTGGCTGTGCTGTGTAATATTTTCCTTATTAGTTAATAAAACTTGGAAAGGAGTGATACTGGAGTGGTAACAATGGTAAGGAAGCAAGAATTTGCCTCTGGACAAGAATTCTGATCTGTCGGGAGTTCTCTTCCTAATTTGCCTTTATACCATGGACAACTTCATCATACATAAAAGAACTTGAAACAGAAGTTGCATTCCCTGTTAGGTAAATTAATGCTTACTGGAACTTTCATCTTGATTTACTTGTAAAGTTCTTAGGATTTGGATGAAGAGGAGTGCTGTTGTTGAATGCTTTTGGAAAATTGGCTGTTCAGTAATAATTCCAAGAGGAAATAAAATCCAATTTGTATAACTCTGTGCTAATGAATAAACACATTCCCTAATATACTCACCTTTTCTTACATACTCTGACTTCTCTCACTAGTTCCTGAAGTCTTACCCTCTTTCTCCTTCTCTTCCCTTCCTCCATTCAGTATTTCCTCTCTGTCTGGGTAAGCACATGCTGTGTCTGGTTTTGGTGCAACAAGCGAAGGACTGCTGTCTGTCACCTTTGAGAATAGGTGAAGTGAATAAATTAAAACAATTTTTGCTCTCTCTCTTCTACCTGTATGAGGTCAGCGCTACAGTTATTGTAGGAGCTAACTGTCCTTGCAAAAATGATCTAAAAAAGTAGTGGGGAAAACACTTTTTCTGCTCAGGTAAACAAATTTTGATGTGAGGTAATGGGTAAAATATATGCTGAATCATGAAGTTCCTTTATTTAAATATATCTCCTTTTTAAAGATTTAAGAAAGAAAATAACATATTCTAATTTAGATAACTGTATGTTTCTTCCTATAAAAAGATAATGTTGTTTATAACTATGGAGTCTGGTTCATTACAGTAAAAACATCTCTGATAGTAACATTTAAATAAAAGTATTCTCTGGTTGTTTGCTGTTATGTGGTGGCAGGTTTGTCCACTGCTCTATATATTTGTTCGGTGCTCTGTAGATTCATTCACTTTTGAGATTTTCTCATTTACTGATGTGGAGTTGGAGTTGTTAAAAAAATTAAAAATAAACAAACAAAACCCAACTCCCCCCCAAAGAAAAACTTCAATCCCAAAACAAAAAAGAACACACAGAAAAAACCCCAAGAATAGGAGCAAACTTCAACAGTGATGCACTTAATGGTCACCAGCAAAGACTTGGAAGTATTTGACACACAGTCCTTAATGAAAGTAGACAAATTAAACTTTTTTCTTTCCATTTTGAACAGCACAGTAATTATGTGGTTTGTCTACACTGAGAGATTTAGTCATTCACTCCCTTCCCTCTCCCCCCTTTTGTTGTTCTTTGGGTGCTGTCACCACAATAAGCCATACTGTATATGTGGCAGCTGATTCACTTATTCCTTCTTGGAGAGAAACAGTTACATGTCCTCCCCCTTTCTGAGAGGACATGTTTGCATAACACTGTAGTTTGGTCAGATAATAAGGGTGTAGACCATACCGACTTCAGCTCCTACTAATCAGGATAGGTCTCCAACACTGCATCAGCAGGTCTTGCACACTACATACCCTCATGCTATGTCCCAAAACTTTAACCATATGATATCAGCATGAACAGTTCTTTCATGAGATGCGTTGCACTGATTGTTATTTTGGACATGTTGAATTTTAGAAAAAATGATTTTATATATGTAAGTCCTAAGGCCAGAGGGATGTCATGTGCAGCCACAAGAGATTGGGGTCAAGTGCTGTAGTGTGGATGCAACCAGTCCTCTCCAGAGGGGGATCTCCAGAAGCTCTTCCCTCCAAACAGTGTACATGGGTGCTAGTCCACAACACTTTATCCAGAGGCCAGAGCTTGCTCTCTGGCACTATCCCCAAAGACAGTATAGTTATAATTTATCACCCAGGTGAGCAACTAAGTTAATGTGTGCATTGGGAAGAAGCAGGGGAGGAGAGGTGGGAGAACAATTTTGGGTATGTTGTCCAGCTAGGACTGTGATGTGTGCAGTAAAAGGATTTTAATCATAATGTATAGGGAGGTGTGCAAATGAGGCCTTCAGTTCTTTCATGAAGTATGTGGAAAATTGTATCCACAACAAATACTTTAAAATCTTTTCAGTAGAAGAAATGTATGTGGTTTATTCTGGAAAAAGTGACTTTAAGAAAAAAAGTTAAAAGCTGGTGTTTTTTAAATGCTATCTTTTCCCAGTAAATATACTATTTCTATTGTTTCTTTGAATAACAGAATGTTTCCCCAGAATATTTTTCCTATTTTGTTTTACATCTGCCAAAACAAGAAACAGTCCTTTCTGAAAAGCACTGAAAATCACTGCATGTCATCTTTGATGTCTTTTTTCATAATCAACTTTATACTGTAAGTGTGCTAGCAAGATGTCGCCATGAATTATCATGGGTAGATGGGTCTCATTTCACAATGAATAACAGGTGCCATTACTAAAGAGTTTGAGATGCAACCTTCATTACAGAGCAAAGTAGAGTTGGAGTCGCTGCCCCGCTCTTCCTTTTGCCATCTCTTCTTCCATCCCAATCAACTGTATTGTGGTGTGCCCCAATCCCATAGTACACTAATCCCATAGCGCACGTGGCAACTCTGCTTTTTGCCAGGGGTAAGAAGACACTGCTGACAGAAGAAGGGTAAAGGGGAAGAAAACTCTTGCTCGTCATCCTACCTGATAAAGAAATGGATAGCAAGCCTGAGCACTATTCAGAGAGAAGTGGGAGCCCAGTAGCCTGGAAAGAGAATATGCTGAATTGTGCAATGTGGGCATAAGATTGGTACAAGATGCTCTGTATTACAGCAGTATGGGAATATAGGAGTTCTGATACTGTTCAGTATGATACTTTCTTCAAATTGAACTGGTACTGTGGCATCGTATTATCTATCATCACCCGTGGAGGTATCGCAGTATCATTTTAAGACAGTTTTCCTAAAGTGCCGATGGTATTAGCTGTTATTGACTCTTAGTACAAATTATCTGAAGACGTTAAACTTTGTTTAGCATTTTTTTTACTTCATTGTTACTATTTAATTTATATTTGCTTTGCTCATGTAGGCCTCGTTTAATACTTAAGTGCTTAAGTAGTTAATCAGTCTGTTATGTATGGGGAAATTGAGTTGTAGAAAACAAGAATTCCTGCAGTTCTTATGTTCATGGGCCAATTCTTCTGTCAGCATCCTCAAGACTTATATAGGTATGCAAGTTTAAATTTTCTTCTCTTAGAAAATTTTTTTTGTCTTTTTATGAGAAAGGAATACTTAGATTTCATATTATGTAGGCAAATACTGTTTTTGTTTGGGATTATTTTTGTCTTTGTTGGGGTTTTTTTGTGGTTTTGTGTTTGATTTTTTTTAGTTTGACATGAAACACTTGCAAGAGGAAATACAAGTCCATGTCCTAAGGCTGATATTTTTATACCAGAGAGATTGCTGGGCAGGTATTCTTTTTTAGTAGAAAGCTACTTTCTACCCATTATTTTGGTGATGAGGGATTATAGCTATTAATATTTCACATTTCTTATTAGAACACTAGCAGCTCTGCTTTAATTTGTTGGCTCTTCTGCATAACTATGTAATTAAAAAAACACTGGAAAGTTATTTTAATGATTACTGCAAAATTTCTGCTGTTAATCATTTTGAATGCACAATATCAAATTCTCATGATGTCAATGTAAGTTGTAGCTAATACTATTTATTTTCGGTTAATAGCACCTCGTATTAAGAGAAAGCTTTCCACAAGTCTTTCTGGTTTTCGCTCTTAGTTCTTCTGCAGTGTGTTACTATGTTTCTGTTTTGCCATTTTCTAACCAATATACAGCTGAAAACTACTTGAATTATTTACTTGTGTATGGATAGGTGGCCATCTTCCTGAGTATTAGTGAAACTTGAGTTTTATTCCAGGATTTAAAGTACAGCTTTTGTTTAACAAGACCATGCTTACTTCAAAGAAACATATCTGTTGTGTGAAGAGGAAGGGCTAGCCCAGGAACACGTTTCTCTCTCAAATAAGGGTGCTTGTGTGAACGCTCCTGCATGGGGGATGCTGTGTGAACAGGTGGTGTATTTTGGGTTTCTCTTCTGTCAGTGCTGGCTGCAATAATACTTCACAGAAGTACCATAATGCTTTTCTTTTTAAGGGCCCAGGAGAGAAGGAAAGGGCTATCAGTTATGTACCTTTGGTTTTTTTAAAAGTAAAAACAGGAAAAGAAGATGGGATGGTGTTTCTGTGGAGTGCTTATTTCTGTGTGTTACATTTATATACATACATGCATACATATGCGTATATGAGAGATCATGTTAGCCATAGCAACTTTTTTCTCTGTATTGCTTATTGCCTAGTTTCTGCTCTGCCCTTGGAATGTAAAGGTATCTTCCATATATGTAACAGTTAAGGGAAATTATTTAATGGAATAGTATCAGTGATGTCATCTAATTTTATTTTTCATCGCTACTGTGTAAATAATCTTCTTCACTTTAAGGTTCAGGCATCTGATTGTACTTTGATATCAGTTAATTTCAGTTGCAATTTTAAGCTTGGATGGAAGGAATGCAACTATTTATAAATATTGCAATGTGGAAAAAAATCAGTAGTGCCTTTTGATAGTAGATTGATTTAATTTTTTTTCACTAGATGTAATTAAAGACATCTAGTTCACTTAGTGTCTTGCAGAATTGCAGTGCAATTTGTTCTGACTTCTCTGACTGTATCCAGATATAGTGATATTGATTGTGTCTTTGCACAGCATAAAGGAGTTCAGAAATATATTCCTGGTTTGGTGTTTGGTTTTAGTGGTTGTTTTTTTCTTTTTGGAAGTAACTTTTTTATCTCAGTTGCATTGTTATTTTCTGTTAAATTGCATTAGAGCACTATTTCTCATTCAGCTCCAAAAGGGATTTGGTACAGAGCAGAAACCAACCATTGGGACTACGGAAAGCAGAAGCACTTTGCATCTGCTTGTTTCTCTTCACTGTAGAAATAACTGCTGCTGCAAAATAAAGTAGTGGTATAGCTCATGTCTTGCTAATTCAGCTATTTCATGAAGAACATCTAAGGTATCTTCAGGGACATGTTGAGTCAGTGGCTAGCTGCTCTGTTTTAGGTTCTCTGGGTAGGTATTCATATTTAGTACTTTAGGCATCTATTTTGCATACCTGCATGAGGATCCTAGGTTTCCACACTTGGCAGAATTTCATGGAGCCATTTAGAGTTCTGGAAACCCTCAACTAGTTCTTCTGGCCACTTCTGTAGTAGTACAAATAAGCGCATGTCCTATACCGTGTCCGGTTCTGGACTTCCCACTACAAGAAGACCGTGAAGACAAATGCAATTATACTATAGTGAGTCCACGCTGCTTGGGTATGGGAGCGTGTGACAGATGAGGAGAGTCAGAGAGCTGCATTTGTTGTGAAGATACAGAACAAGGCTCTTCTCAGAGGCGTGGTGGTAGGGTGAGAAGTGGTGGACAAGAGCTGCAACCAGGGAAATTCCTGTCTTAATTTGAGCAAGAGTTTGAATAAGAGGTTGGTCTGGATGTCCCCCAGAAGTTCCTTCCAACCTATATCATTCTCTGGTTCTAGATTATGTTTCTTTTTATAAGGATGGAGTTCTATTTTTTATTACCTTTTTTTCCTTCATTTTTGTACTAGTGAGATTGCAGAGGCAACTGCATATTTAGATAAGCTAGCAGCAGTAAGAATGTGTCTTACCACTGTAATAAAGTATCATATTCCCCTATCCTTACCTAGTAGGGGTCTGCCTATGTTTTTGAATAATGTAAATATCTCTATGTCAGTTTACTAATGGTTGGCTTCTCAGCAGACTGCTAACAAATGTCCCCGTAGGTTTGGTGTTGTGGTCTTCTGCTGCTAGTGGTCTTTAATGTGTTCAGAAAATATCAGCTTGACACCTATCTGTAAGAAATACAGCATGGTGTTATTAAAGTAAATAACGCAATGTCCGTTTTACATTCCATAAGACAGTGCACACTGTCCTACTATAACATGAGCATTATTTCATAGTGTTAAGTAGGTAAGTAAGCCTGTAAGTAACTTTTCCTACAGAGGTAGTATTGAAAGACTCCTGATAACTGTTTTCTGACTTCTTGTTTGTTTTACTAACAATGTCTGCTCTATGTGTAGATTTTTTTTTTGTAGAATTTCAGATTCCTGGAAGAAAAAACTTAGAATTTGAATCAAGTAAATATGAGTCTAAAAACCCATAAGGCAATTAAAACCACTAATTATTATTTTGTAAAAGGTAACTAAACCGTTCTTATGAATCCTGTCTTTGAGATTTAACAATATTTTCAATGCTTCCCAAAATAACAGGTAGTTTGTTGCCACATTGTGGTGCAAACCAAACAAAAAAACACAACAAAAAAGTGTCACTTGTGTCCTTTGATCCTTTCCCCTAGTTCATGTGTTTCTGTGAAAACCATAAAATTCTTTGCATTCTTCTAATTCTGGAAAAACAGATGCAGTTTTTCCTGAGAGCTCTGTGGAAGGGGAAATGGGAAGAAAAATGAAGCAATCGAGGGATCCTGAGGCTCTCTTACAAGATCAGTTTACTAAGTAGGAGCCATTGATATCTTAAACAGTTTATTTTTTTTGTCATTTGCAGCATGGAGAACACCAGCAGCATACTGCTTTGCAAGGGTTTCTTTTTCGATACTTGACTGCAAGCCCGAATTTTTCTTTAGATACTTGAGTGTATTCTTGAGTGTTGTTCATACTGATTTCAATGTTGTTCATCATCTCCCCTTGCTCCTCCACCAGAATTGATATCTGGATAAAAAGTTCCTTTAAGTCTTTGATCTGGTTCTCCAGACTGACTAGTTCTTTGTGTCTCTGTTCAATCTCCGAAAGCTGAGCTTTGGTTATTTTGACTTCAGTGAGTAGATTTTCATTGAAAATCTCCCATTTTCCTTGTTGGAGCATGTCATTGACTTCTTCCTCGGATACCTCTTTACCAGCTACTTCCAGCTGACGGACAATAAATCTTCTGCATTTCTCTTGCTTAGCAGTTATAGCATCGTTGTATGAGAGCATAGCACTTAGGTAACGCTGGGACAAGAAAGCATGCTGAGAAGCTAGAATTCTTACTGTGGCACGTGATGGCCCATGTTCATTTTCAGCTTTTTTCACTGTTTTTGACAGTTCATCCAAACATTTTCGTACGTGCTCTGCTTGAATTTTTATTTCTCTTGCTATGTTAGATTCCTTTTTAAGGACACTGAATCTTCTCATTGAAGATACTAGGCTTTTTTGTTGTTGACTGAATTTATGAACTTCCTCCACCAAATTATTAATTTCAGTCTGAAGCTTCTGGATTTCATGCAAGTGCCTCTCAGTTATGGGCTCTTTCTCATAAATAATGGCCTGCTGTTCAAACTCCTCCTGCTCTTCTTCTTGCACAATGGCACCGTTGTTTTCTCCAGCTATCTGTAGTTCCTTAGCTCTCAGTTTAAGCTCTTGGAGGCGGTCTCTCATGGTTTTTGTGTTCAGGTTTTTTTCAGGTTTTTTCCTGCTCTTGCAACACAGGGAGTTAACTCCAATATCTTTTTTCTCGTTTCACTGTAATCAAAGTGTAACAACAATCAAAGTTAGCAGTTATATGTATACATATTAGTTAGCAGTTATATGTAGCAGTTATATGTATACATACTAGTTTTGGAGATTAGAGCTACTTCCCTCTGCTCAAAAATAAAGTAAATGTAGCAATGAATTGGAAGTGGTAGGTATTCTGAACAAACGTACAAAATAGGTGGTGTCAGCACACTCCGCCATTTAATCCGGTTTCTGTAGGACTTAATCATAACCTAAAGTTTTTAATTTATCTTCAGATGGGCACAATTAACAGTCTTCCCTCAGCTTCTTCACTATAGTGTTTTTTCCTCATACAGTGCGTTGCAGCCCAAGTCCATTTTTGTGGTACATTTGTGGTGTAGGGTCCAGAACTTAGAACAATGAGGAATATGGCATGTGGAGAGGACTTTTATTTTGGGGAGGAGGAGTAACTCAAATTCTTATTTTATCGTAATTCTCTATTTGATGAAAACTAATCAACTTTTAAATCTTTGTGGATGTAGAAGTGAATCTGCTGCTCCATTTTTGGATACTCAGTGGGAAACACACACTTCAGCTTTTGAGGTTATGAGATAGTCTGTCTAGTGAATCAGTGTTCTGTCATGAATCAGCTACCTTAGACTTTTAGTTTAGCCACACTGAAAAACCTTTCTCCATTTTCATTGCCTTCCCTTGCCTGGGGAGTTAAACTGATAGTAACTGAAGCAGTTAACTTTACAGCAAAACAGAACAGAACTCTAATAATTTAGAATGAAAATGCTTCTTTTAATGTCCGAGTTTTTATAGAGGTGGATCCATATCACTAATGTTGCAGCTTGAAAATTTTCTAAGCCTTTTTTGAATTCCTGTCATCTATTCTTACACTGTCATTTGCAGCCTTCATAAAATTTATGTAAATGTACTTTGTGCACCATAATGGGATACAATTCAGTACTGTTTCTTATTTAATAGAAATTGGATTTAGTTCTGTTTTCTACCCTAGCTGTTGTGCAAGCTTTACTGGAGATATAATTAAGAGAAAGTTTCTATTGTGTATGTTTTAGAACATAGATATTTAAGTTCAACTATTTTTAATTATAGGGAAGAAAGTATTTTCCTCAAACTCTACATGAATGTTTTCCTTGGATTAGGATCAAGAATGGAAAATTTTTGTGAAAAATAAAATGTTCAGGACTAGAAGATGATGGGATTTTTACTTAGGCATCTTCTGGTTAAATCAAATGTGTGTCTTTCAAAGAGCTGTTCAAGTGTAAATGTTAAACAGTACAGTAGTATCTTTTGGCTGTTTTCAGAGGTTTCAGGGCAGTTTTCTGAAATAATAGTGTTTTATAGGTGTGTTTCTTCTTAAATCCCAATTCTGAAGATTTTTTCTTTAATTTTTTTTTACTAAGCAAAGTAGTATTTCTCTATAGTATCCAAAATGATGCCTTTGTAATAACTGCAAAGGATCAATCCAGTAACCTGTCAATATGCAAACGATTTTGTTACGATGAACAGCTTGAAATGATACTGCTGCGGTACCTCTGCTCCCTTATGAATATTTAAAGTCCCTAAATGGATTTTCGCATAATATAAATCATGGAATTGAACAGTGTGAACATGTCTTCCACAGACTTAAGTCTGGCTGTCTGCAGGAGGATTAGCTGAAAAACAAAACTTGAAATGCTACAGAGATCAATCGTGAGAAAGAATGTTGATATTCTACCCTAGCATGGATTTCCCTTACTGCTTTTATTTTTTTTCCCCTTAATGCCTTAATATCTGAATTTAGTGTTTGTTGATTCATCTCAAGAGAATCCAAAAAGCCTGCCAGTCATTAGAAGTTACAGTAATGTCCTGAGACTTGTGATCAGGCAAGCTTGCAAGTAATTTATTGGAAAACGTTACTTAGGGGTGGGGAAAATGCAACATGCATTAATTTTGTTACAGTATTTCCTTTTCATTGCCTAACTTGCTGTGTATCTCCCTGCAGCAGAACTCAAGCAATTTCTTCAAGATAACATTCTTTAGGAATGTTTCAGATTTGCTTGGCACAAGGGAGACTGCCACAGGGAAAGTTCAGCCTGGGGCATGTGAAAGGAACCAGGAGCGCTAAACAAGGCTTCAGAGAAGTGACCAGAAAATGTGTTTTAGTATAGCCTAACACATCTGTTGACCCATGTTAATTTAGCATGGCTTGACAAGCCTGTGATTAAAAGCAAGTTCTAAGGGCACCGTTAATGCTTATGATGTGAGGTGGCAAGACTTTCTTGTATCTAAGAGAATGCAAGTAATTACTGAAAAGGTCTAATACATGCATGCAGTCATTCAGTTACTCCTTCAGAACACAGTACAATTTCTCAAAAGGGCAGTTACCAATTTTTCATATCTTCCGTGGTTTGAAAGTAAGTTAAACACAGGGGCATAAGAACAATAATGAGCTTCATCTTCAATTTGTGTATGCATTAACAATTGACATCTACTTTTCAATGTTTGGGGGGCATTGGTCTTGAAATAGCTGTATTCCTTTGGGAAAAAAAACAACAAAACCAAAACAACAGAATTGCAAATCTGCAAATATTCTCAAGTATCAAATTGCTAAGAAGTAAGCGGAAAATGCTTAGGATTGCTGTTAATGGAATATTTTTTTTCTCATTTAAACATCAAACTAACTAAAGACTGGAATGTAAGCAATTGAACTCTAGTTTCGTATCTTATATCCTATCGGGCTTGCCTTCAAAACCTGCCACTGAATGTGCTTGCCAATAAATGTGGTTGATTATACTGGCAACTGAAATGCATGCTGGTTTCAAATAAATAAGGATGTCTTCATGACAAAGATAACCTTGGAAAATTGTTAGGTTGACTTCTTGGGTATTCCACAACAAGCTTTGTTCATATACTGAGTCCTTGTTGTTGTTCTGTGTGTTTGTGTATATGTATAGGGGCACATCCTGTTATTCTTTTGATTGAGATGAAAGATCTATTTCCTTGAAGTTTTTGTCAATAGAGGGAGAATATGCCTGTTCTTTTAGGGTTGAGTAAATGGAGTATGTGGACTGAAAGCACTGCAGTGACTTAGTGTGTCCCCTACATTCAAAAAAAGATCTTAAAAGATGATCCTTTTGAAGTGATAAAGTAGCACAGCCTAGCACATCCTCATCAGACTTTTTCTTCATCAAAGGTTGGAAAATTTGGGTTCAAACAGCTAAGAGACTGACTGTAGTAAAAGCAAAGCAAATCAGTAGATGGGAAAGCATTGTCTTGTTAAACTGTAGCTTCAAATTATTGACTATGTTTAGAAATGGCCCTGCTCTTGCACATATACATCTGAAGAGCATCGGTGAGGTTTGCCTATGTTTCTGGTCAGTCATAAATGCTGCTCTGTAGTCTTATCTGAACTGTTAGTGATGCTGAAACCATATGTTTGCAGCTGGAATCACAAGCTGCTAGCCAGTCTTTAATAAAAGATGGAGTTAAAAATGGAGTTGCTCTAATAATATGCTACAATAACTTAGTCAAACTGTTGTGGCACTGTACCTTCTCTGTTCACACTTAGAAGCAATGTAAGATTGAAAACAGCCAAAGAACAGACAGGGCTATAGGATGGATTTGGGGAGGAGGTGGCAGAGGTAAAGAAGGGAAAGGAGGAAGAATTGGGCCCAGCTTTGCCCAGTAGCTAAGTTGTACTCAGAGTTCAAGGATTATTGATGTACTTTCATACACGTATTTGAGGAGAAAAAGTAGGAATGCACATTAGGCATTTCAGTTTGGTCATTCTGGCATACCTTATCTTCTAGAAAGGCTTCCCTCCCCGCCCCTCGCAATGTTTTTATCATGCAGATCCACTGGTGGTTAAGTTTGTATTTGTTCTTCTGGTAGGCATCTTTGTATGTAGTTATATATAGTTGACAGGTTCAGAAATGCAATTTTCACATCCTTGTCAAATACATTTTAAGGGTATTGCAAGAGTCTTTGCCTTCTGATAACTTTACTGTGTTGCTCATCAGGGTTATGAATCTCTCTAGTCAAACTGGTGACATATGTGGCTGGGAAAGTCTTTATAATGACAATTACCTCAGCACACTGACTAGGGGAATAATAGATCCCAATGACTGGACCACCATTATTAATCTGTCATGATGACAAAGTATGTCCTAAATTTGAAGATAATGAATTTGAATGAAATGAAAATTTTTATATTATCTTCTCCATTTTTTAAGGAGGAAAAAAGAAAAAAAAAAAAAAGCAAGTGGAAAGGTCCTTTTGCTTAATTGTAAAGCAGCCATATAGAGTATTCTTCCAGCTATATAATTTATCAGTAGACCCAGTAAACAGGAAGCCTACATCCAAAAATGAGATTTGAGCTGCATTAAGTTAAAAGGCATAAATGGATATGTGAAGTAAGCTGATCATATGGAATTCTTGTTACTGGTTGTGATTAGATTTAATGGCTCCTTTTCTGGCTTTGATGAATTGGTTGATTTCCTCCACACCCCCTGACTTACCAAAACCTCATGTTTATTTTAATTTCTATAGTTTTATTCACTACTTCATGGTTATTCAGCACCTTCATTAAAATGCCTGACACAAAAGGCTCTGTTTTTGATCTTTGATGCAATTTGAATGCCTTCTTATGTTCATTTTAACATACTGTGGTCCACTAGGAGAAGAGGACTTGCAGACAATCAAGGGACAGAACTCTCTTTAAGATGTATGATCTGTGTTCTGCATCATAGCTACTTTTTTTTTTTTTAATGATTGAAACAAAAATAAGAGTCAGTTTGTTTTTCTATTTCTTAGTTATAAATCAGTTAAGGACACTGGGTAGGGGATACTTTCAAGCAATATGTCCCAAAGGAATTTCAGGTTACAAGTAATCTTTTTTTTTTTTTTCTTTTTTTTTAATCCATTTCCAGGCTGCAGTGAAGTTACATTATAGCTCTGTTACATGGTGCCAACAAACCTGTATAACTTATTTTTGAGCACAATAAATCTGAGTAATGTTTGGAGTGATACTCTAGTCTGGAACTTGATTACTGCTTTAAGTGTCTTAAGTTTAACAACAAAAAATTAGTGAGACAAATATACCATTTCAATGCCTACAGTTTAAGATACTCACAGTAGTCTGTGGGGAAAATTAGGGGCTTGAGTTGAATTTTCAGTTTGCTCCAAAGGCTGTGCTCTCTCATATATTCTCACAAGAAAAGAAGGAACTTTTTGATGGTGTTTTGGAATCTTTCCCTATTACCCGAAGATGTGTCTTAAGTAACTAAAGTAAGTAATTTTGCTACAGGTTATATTTATTTTCTCCTTTGTTTAAAAAGTTTCCTTTAACTTAAATACTTTGTAAACAAACATGCTTAAACCAAGGATTATCACACAGCGAGGTGGTTGGATGAAAATATCCTCTTAAAGCATCTCTGTCTTAAGGTGATAAGTCCTTGGAAAAACATATTTAAAAATAGTTCTAAAGTCAAGTTTCTGTTTGTGGAAGTGTGGGAGTGGTTCAACAGGAAAATACCAAAGGTAGAGAGAGCTTGCCCTGGTTATGAGCCTAAAAAAGATGCCCTTGAATGTGTAAGGTAGCTAAATTGTATCAGTGTATATACAAAATAAGTAACATTTTCAGCATGGGGGACTTAAGTGCTAATAGATATCTCATTCCTAATATTAAAAAATAAAAAGTCATTTGTACTTGTCAGCCTTTGTTTCTGGGAAATAACCTGTAGCACATTGCTTCTGGCATTACCTACTACCTAACATTGAGGGAATACTGGTTGCTTGTCCCCTTGAGACAATGTTACCCATCAGAACTGCCAAAAGGCTACCCAGTGAAACCAAAATGACCAGTATGCAGGAGCATAAAAATGCTGCATTTGAAGCAAGGTAGCCTGGGAGTTCTCTCATTAGTGTGAAATAGATCATGGGAGGTGGAGAAATTCTGACACTGAGTGAAAACATGAGATTCAAATGAAATAAAACAGGTCTGAGTATTCAAATGAGTTCAAAGATGGGTAAGGAGGAGTCCAAAGTTGCTGGAAAAGTGTAACCAAATCATGCTGCTGGAGTAAGCTCTCCAAGGGAGAGGTAGAGGGGGAAAATGAACCTTAGTTACTTAAAATAGTTGAGATGTTCTTGGCTGTTTGGCCAGAAATCTGTAACACAATCATGTAGGAGATGTAGCTGTCTTGTGTTGACTGTGTGGCATTGTACGATATGGGAAAGAATCCTGAGAGAGAAGAGAAGGGAATAATACAAGGTATAGACTTTAGCATTAGTGGAGTGGGAGAGTACAGCACTTTGTGAATCATCTATATTACAAGTTTTTATACTTTTGAAATCTCTACAGCTGTCAGTGCTTCTCTTACGTTCCAATTAGAAAAAACGTGGGGGTTTTGTTATTTTATGAATTATTTGGTTCAAAGATGCACAGTGAACCAGTGCCAAATCTGAGATTGTTGCTTGCAGTTTTGGAACCTTTGTTATGAATGTGTGGCTGCAGATGTGGAAGGCTTGACCATTTCCATGTCTACAGACAGCAGTTCTCATGTTCCCTACTGATACTTTGGGTAGTGGAAGGTGGTGAGTTCATGCTTTTGCACTGACATAAGTCACAGTTACGGTGACACATGCTGCACCTACAAGTCCTGACTGACAAAACAATGATCTCACCCTGCAAGTCAGTTAGTGTGTAGATTGTTCTCTGTAATTGGTAAGGAAATGGATTATCCCTTGATTAAAAGCAAAACTGAAGAATTTACTTAATGTTTTGATGGTGTTTTTTTCAACTGTTAAACCAGTGAGACCTCAGAAATGAGCACTAGAGAGAAATAAATGTATACATTGTAGATACCTCGGTTTATTTGTTTATTTCCAGCAAGAATAATAATAGAAATCAGCATCTTCACTTAATTAGCTGCTGCAAATATGATGGCCACCTTTCTGGTCACAGAAATCCAGAAAGAAAACCGTAATCTCCTCTGCCAAAAGATCACATATTTAAGGTCCAAGTATTGATATATTTTAAAGCAGTATTTGAAAATATATTAGGAGCAAGAGAAAGGGCTGCAGCAGGATAGAGGACAGGTGAAATTCTTTCCATTTAATAGGATATATACTTTGAGCTCCTAGTTAATGACTTTGTATCGCTATAAATCAGTTTCAAGATTTTTGTCTTCCTGTCAGTACAACTGCAGGCTCAAAATTTGTACTGTGCAACATCCCACATACTTTACATTCCCATTTCATCTTTGTCAGACCATATAGCTACGTACCACAGCCTTGGAAACTCACCTGTAATAAATGTAAGGATTTCCAGGCAGCTTTTTTAAAAACGTATTTTATAGGCAACTTTGACTAAATAACTTCAGTGTTTGCCTAGGTATTGGTATATCAAGATGAAATAGAGTATAAGAAAATAATTCATATTTACAATTTTTGTAAATCTCATACAAAAATATATGGCAATATTTATTGTCATTGCTTTTGAAATTACACATCTGGAAGCTGAACATAATATGCTTGATATGAGGTCAGACATCTCTTTGTATCCAGCCTATTTGATCAATAGGTATGATTAAACTGATAACAGAGCAGAGTGTGTCAGAGAAATATGTTTTTGGTAAATAGGAATATGATTCAGACCTGTGGTAAGATTGAGGCCACTTAACCAAAATGAAACAAATTGGAAGTGTTGACATTCTTGTAACCACTTCAACAGGTAGTATGAGAATGAAGTTGCTCTAGAGTTGCCTAGAGATATTATAAACAAGATGAGTTTAGAATCTTATTTCTAAATATCCTTATTTAAATGTGACCTGGAGGAACTGTTTAGGGAAAAGGTTGAATTAGAGAAATGTCTCTTATATCTCCCTGCAACTGCATGAAAGCAAACTCTTAATTGATGTTTGCAGGCAGATAATCTTACAGCACTTTATTCACCAGTTTTTCATTATAGCTTACCGTAATGTTCAAAGAATTGTTTTGCTTAAGAATTGAAGGCATGAAAAACACACTAAAGAAATGAAATAAGCCATCTTATTTTAGAGTCAATCAGTAAAAAGTTACTGATGGGTTTGTAATTGTTGTCAACGGTGCAGAAGGCACAGGGGCTTAGAGTGCTAAAGAAGAATGTAGTTTAAGATCTGTTAACACTCACCCTTTGGATTATTTCAGTGCAGTTAAAAGCTTTTAAATATTTTTAAATAGTCTTGATCTTAGATAAATCATTCTCATAAAGATACATTTTCCTAAAGTTGCTTTTAGTCATGTCGATAGTTCTGATACTGTAATATTTTGACCTCAGGGATGCTTTGTTCTTCCTTAATTTTGATGGCCACCATGCAGGTTTGACCCAAAATTTTGGGTTTGTGATAGCTGACTCTGATTAAACTGAACCCCAGAAGCAGCATCTCTGAGATACTTTTACAGATTACCCCACCCAGTGTGTACCCCAGTGTGTTTAGTTTTCAGTGTTATGTTACTGCATGAGAATCCCACACAAGTGGAGGGAAATGCGTAAATTGGAAAGTAACAGTGTATTAAAAAACCCTCCAAGTCTGCAAAACAAGAACGCACATGTGTGTGCACATACCCTCACACAAAATACCCTTTTCGCAAAGGAACCCTTTCAGTAACACTTCTTGGATTTTTGATGATCGCTGAAATACGAATGTGTCCATTTCATACTGGATTTTTTTTCACCAAATCTTTTGGATTGTAAAGTAAACTTTAATACTGATTATTTTTTTCTTTTTCCTCTTTGCTTAGTAATTTATGTTTTAGAATCAGGTCAAGGAACACATACAGTTTGCATTCAGACTTTGTTTTTCTCTGGCATATCTTCTGGCTTCTAAGAGAAATAATGTTACTCAACTGTAGATGTCAGTTGTGCCAATGCACACATACACTCCCTTTCCACATTGTTTCCCATGACTCTTAAAATAAAGTTCAGAAGCTGTCTAGCTGCTTAAAAAATTCCTACTTGATACAGAAACAGTTGGTGCCTACCTTTTCTTTATTTCTTGCGTAAAGTAAGTTTGTTACACTAAAGTTCCAAATATACTTTATGTGCAACTGAAATAAGCCAAGCATGATTTTATATATGAAATCTTCTTACTCAGCAAACTTAATGTGATAAACCAACAGACACTATCCTGGGCTTTCAACTATGTTTTCATATGTATACCTCCTACAGTTTTTTTAAACATGAAAAATTACTATATAATGAAGTTCTTCTGACTTGGAAAATTAAAATCAAGGTCTATCCTTTAAGATAACTCTGACGTGTTCCCTAAAGAATATGCATTTTATGCGTAAAACTGCCTCAAAAGCAAGCATTCCTGTGCATGAGCAACAGAGCTCTGAGACTATATTCACCCAGAGAAACATTCAGAGTAGACATCCATTATTTGTGTGTCTTGACACTTAGGCACATTTCCATTCTAAACCACACTACACAGCCTTTTTCTGATATTTGCAGCTTTATAAACATTAAGTAAAAGAAAAGTCTTTACCTTTTAATCCTGTGCTGGTGGCTTTCTCTTTTATCCTTTACAGAGGAACTCCTGAGGTTAAGCTTCAGTATAATCTGAAAAACATTGTTTCAAAGATTTGCCTAAGTAATGTGTTTTGGGTGGCATCCCATTAAGTATTTTCTGCCTGCCTTCTGCTTCTAGTTCTTATATAGTTTTCCAGGGGTTCATCTTCAGGAGTGGTGGTGTGAGAGAGAAGCTGACTTCTGCAACTGCAGTAGACAGGCAAATTGATTGCTTTCTACTTGGGGAATCTGGTTCTGCCTGTTTGAAACCCAGCCTTGCTGAGAGGCGGATCAGTGCTGGGGCTGCCCAGTAGCAGGAAGTGTCTAAGGAGCAGCTCCCTAGATAGAGGCCTTGTAAGCTGGAAGTGGAGCACTGCCTACCTATGGAGCACAAGTGTAAGCTCAGGGGTTGCGTTCTACACTGAAGCACGAAGGCAAAAACAAGCAAGGGTAGATCATTGATCTATTAACGCATTTACCTGAAAAGAAAGAAAAAAAAAAAAAAAAAAAACAACACACCAGCAAAATACTACCCTTTATCACAGTATCTTAAAAATATTTTAACTCTATTTATAGGTTTGACCTAAAGTCTGAAGCGGGCAGGGGTGTATGTATGACCTGTGCAAATCCCACTTCAGTTCTTGGGGAGCATAAGATGGAGACAGCTATTTTTGGATATGCTGCTTTTCCAGATACAGCACCTCAGCTGTATTTTTTGAATACAGTCAGTATTGCAACAAGTGCTGTGAGAAAATGGAAGCTAATTGACAAAAAAGATAAATCTTACACCTTTCAAGATATTAGAGGTTTAAAATCAGCACCTACTGCAAGTTATAGGACGTTAGTGTCACACACTGAGCTATGCAGCTTACCAACATTCCATTCTGCTTCAGCTGTGCTTTGTAGAATGTGCAGTCCAGTAACATAGTAAATAGTGCAGTTATTTAATCTTTAGGTGAAAAAAGGATAGGCTGTGGCAACAAACTCTTGTGCTCAGAACTATTTTCTTCAATTAGATCTAGATGAATTGACAGCACTGCTGAGGAATGTGTTTTGAAACGAAGGGGCGGTGCAGTAGGATTTTCAGACTGTAACAAAGATAGCTTATGTAGAAAAAAAAAAAAGTGGAGATAATTGTTTCCAATCTTTTAATTACTTTCCATAGCTTTCTTGAATTTCATTTCAGTTTTACCCTGGTTTAGTTTTGGCCCTATTTCATAGCTAAATGCTGAGAAGACATTACTTGTTCTAGCTGGTTGGTGAGAAGGAATAGTGGCAGAGTATCATAAGCATATTGAAAATGCCCTTGGTTCTATATATGCAGTGAGCAACAGTTAGAGAATCTCTGCACTAAATCGTACAAAGTACCATAGAAGTACTCTTTTTTTGTGAAGTGGGAATGGATTATCTGTCCTGGGTTTGAGTGAGTGGCGGGGGTTTTTGGTAGCAGGGGAGGGGACTACAGCAGTGGCCCCCTGTGAGAAGCTTCTCAAAGCTCCCCTGGCTCCAGGTTGGACCCTCCTTTGCACCAAGGTCGAGCCAATTAGTGACAGTGGCTGCACCTCTGTGATAACGCATTTAAGAAGGGGAACCTGGGAGGAGTTGTGGGAGTTGTGAGGAGGAGTTGCGAGGAGAACAGATGCAAACACCGAGGTCAGTGGAAAGAAGGAGGAGAAGGGGGGAGGTGTGCCAGAGCAGAGACCGCCCTGTATCCCATGGTGAAACGGCAGGGCTGCCCCCCCCACTGCCCATGGGGGTCTGTGGTGGAGCAGATGCTGACCTGCAGCCTGTGGAGGACCCCACACTGGGACAGGTGACTGCACCCGAAGAAGGCCAGGACCCCATGGGAAGAAGGCCCTGCTGTTGTAGTTCAGCCCTGGGAGGATTGCAACACGAGGGGGTGACCATAACCCACATGCCCATGTGAGTAACTGATGTCAGAGTTGGTTTGTGGAGGACTGTCTCCTGTGAGAGGGGGACCACGCTGGAAGAGGGGAGGAATGCCAGAAGTTCCTCCCCCCACCAAGGTGGAAGAAGCAGCAGGACCGACTGCACCCCCCATTCCCTGCCCCTGAGCTGCTGGGGGGAAGAAGGTAGAGATATTGGGAGCAAAACTGAGCCTGGGAAGAAGGGAGGGGCAGGGGAGGGAGTTTTCAGGATGTAGTAATGTTTCTCATGGCCCTACTCTGTTAAGTGTTGTTAGTGTCTGTATTAAATCTATGTTCTTTTTTCTTCCCCCAAGTCTGTCTTTTCACCGTGACAGTAATGGATGACGTATCCCTCCCTGTCTTTATCTTGATTCCTGAGCCTTTTGCTTTACTTTCTCCTTCCCAGCATGGGGCAGGGGGAATGGGGGAGTGAGCAACTGTGTGGTGTTCAGTTGCCCTCTGGGCTCAAACCAGGACATTCTCAAAGGGAGGGGTGGGGAGGAAGAGCCTTATGCTCTTTCTAGCTCTTCAGGCAAGTCAGCAAAGTTTTGATTATCAGTAGGATGTAGGGGTTTTTATCCCCAAGATGATGATAAATAAGTGAACCTTTTGGACCACAAATAGTTAAGAGTGATGAAGATTGAGACAGACATTTGAGAAGCTGTCCATCTGTGGTCTCCTTCATAAACTCTTCTTTAAAAGAAAGATTAGGTAATGAATCACAGTGCATGAGGTTATTGGTGACAAGGAATGTTTTTCTGAGCTGTAGATGCAGCACAGCTTTTTTTTTAACGTCTCTTTGAAGCTAAAAACTCTCTTGGGACTAAAATAATTAAGAATTGAGGCTTTTATACTGTGATTATGGAAGATAGGAAGGAATCACGTCTTAGATCAAACTGAAGTAACTGTCAAGTTCTGGTAACTGTGGAGTGCATTCCTACCATTGTTCCTTCCCAGCAACGAGTATGATAAATCCAAAGTACAAGCTTTGGCCTAACATTCCCTAAAAGCCATTTGAGTTAATGATGATGATGACGTGAGATTTCAAAGGAAAGGCTATGATGTCTGGTTCCAAAGCCATCTGCCCTTGCGTTCATGGAAGGCAAATATCTGTCATTTTATCCAGAGAGTTGAATCAGAGTTCTCATGTAATGGAAGGGTTGCTAAATTTCAGAACAACATTGTTTTAGTGGAATCCCTTTATTGGAGAGAGACAAGTACATTTTTTGGATTGTCTAATGTTATTTAATACTCCTCTTTGCAGCCTTTGCACTTGGCTTGGATTATTACTGTTGTAGAAAATACAAAATAAAATTGCATTGTATGCTTATATTCCAGAATGGTCTACACTGGTTCAAAGCAAACAGTACCAGTTTTCATGCTGAAAAACAGTACCTTTGAACAGGAGTAGTCCATTGCTCATAAAATATGATTTAATATCTTTTCATAGTTCCTAGAGTTTTACCATACTAGCTTTTAATTAAAAGCAGGTAATGGGAGAGGAAAGACTCTGTATCCTATTGTCACAAAGAGTTTTTATTGAAGATGAGAACAACTCTTTTTTGACTTGACCTCTTTTGTGAAGTTTTGATTATTCCTTATAAAACTCTCAGACCCTCAAGAAACATGAATGATTTCCTATGCATTTTTTTAACCATTTTTGTTTGTCTGTTTAAAATATATATTTTGGATTTCTATCTAAATTTGTCCATTTGTTATTAAAATTTGCTTGTAAGTGAACTCAGAACATGACCGAAAGTACTTTTTAAAGTTTCTTCTTAGGAAATACGTCTGCTCGGCTAACACATTCCTACATACTTAGGTAAACTTACCATGTTAATCCATCCTACCTTCTTGGATGTTGACCAGTTTAAATCTGTTTTAATCAGGAAATTGCAGTCTCAAGAATAGTCAAGTCCTGTGAGTTTCATGAAAATTATTACTTGGATAGCTGAGAGAAATCCTCATGAGGGAAAAGATTTTGCCTTTCTGTGAGAGGTGGTTCCATACAGGTTTTGGCAGTTACCCTTGCTTTTTCTTACAGGTAGTTTGTGATGTACCTTTTAAGGGCTTTAGATGGGAAGCTTTTCCAGTTTCATTTCATATATAGAGGAGTTTTCGGTGAAACATTAAAAAATTAGTCTTGACAAAAGGAAGTAACTTTCATTTCTGTGGTTAGAACATGGCATCGACAGGAGTTTGCTGAGGGGAAACTTAAGTGTTTGAGTTGTTTATAATTCTGGACATCCCTCTTATCTTTGTAGTAGTTATTGATAACAGTGTTGAAAGGAACGTAACAGCCTCTGCTTCAGAGTGTATGTCCATATTAAAGTGTGAAATAATGCATAACATTCTTTGAGTGATAAATCAGATCTGTTTTGTGCCTTTTAAAAAACACACATTATTGGCTGTAGTGTTGGATGTGATTACATAGATAGAAGACAAATCTGATCAAGAATAAGAGTCCCCCAAAAACTTAAGTTGTTAATCTTCTGGTGTTCCCTTTGCTACCATATCTCTAAGAAGTAAGACAATGATGGCACTTCATCTTACAGAATACTTATTTTGTAAGCTATGTGTTTCATACACCCTTTTTTTTTTTTTTTTACTGCTCTCTATTTAATAATAAAGTGTGGGTTTTAGAGGCATTCATGCAAGTTCCTCCCTCTGAGCTTTAATCTTTACTTACAAAGAGCAGGTTCAAAACATTACATATCAAATCGTTTGACATCAGAGAGAAATTCTGGATAGTAGACCGACCCAAGATGATCATGAAGCAGTATTATGCAAGCAAATACGCATGGTTTGGGAAGTTGCAAAGTTCTGAACTTTGATCTGTAGACTCCAACAGATTGTACTGTGTAGCTTTAGATGTAGTGCAGTACAGTCTTTTACATCCATCTTCTTAACTGTAAAATATAGTTGCTTTGTCTATTAATTATTATTAAATAATTATGAAGCACCTTAGTAATTCTTTAATGTTAGTATCTGCTGAAACTTGTGCCTGGACTAACATGTTTATTAAGTAGAAAGAACAATTAAGAATTAAAACTGAAACAAATTATTTTCTCTTTATTTTCTCCTTCTTCCCCTTCTTCTTCCTACTTTTGTCAAAAACTTAGCTTTTGGAGATCTGAAAATCTTTCTCGTGTCAGGGTATGAAGTGTTTATTTTGATCTTTTCTTTAGGCTGGCAAATAAGCAGGACAGAGAAGGAGCTCTCTCAGAAGCAGATGTAATTGAGTCCTTATCTCTGGAAAAGCTTGTCAATGAACACAAGTGTCTATGTCAAATTGTAAGTATATTTTAAGGTGCTTCATTTTCTAATATATATATGTAAAGCTTGCAATAAGGTAGGAGATTGTGCCACGTAGAGAAAACTGAAACTAAAATCCTACAATCTCAGCAAAAATACAGTACATATATCTGTTCTGCAAACAGTTCTACTGTTCACCTTGATGTTCTGCTTTCTTTTAATCAACCAGTTTGTTAGTTAACTATTTGTGGGCTTTACTTTTATAATCTTTTTCTAATTGCAATAAGAAACATTTTAAAAAGTAATGAGAGTTATGCTGTTATTAACCAAAATTAGAAGGCAATTTTGCAAAACCATTCCGGCTGGTATTTGGGTTTTAAAAATTAAAAAAGACTTTTAATTCCCTCAGGAGCGTTGCAAAGTTCATAGGGTAATACATATTGCTATTATTTTCTCTAGAAAGTTGATTTATAGCAGGGCATAGCTATGTTCATTATGTCATGACTCTTTGAGTGCTTTTCTTCAGTCAGTAGACTTTGTGCTCTGCATATGTAGGAATCACAGGAATAAAAATTGCAAGTTCACCTTTTTTTTCCACGGGACTTCTGTGACAAAAATATTTTCTTGCAAAGCATTATCAATATAAAAGACCGGAAAGATTCTAGTGTATTTTTCCGGTACTTCAGAATTACTTAATTTATGACATGTTCCAGTAAAATGCTCTTCTTGTTCTCCATTTATATCTTGGGCGTAATCAACAAAGAAACTAGATCACATACTCTTAAGGCATTTTAGCTGAAATCAGATGAGAGTCTTACATACTCAGATGGGCAGCTTCTTTATTAGGCTCATTAAAGGTAAACATGGTCCCAAGTTATTTCAATATGATGACTCATGGGGTGAATTTAAACAGGGGCATTATGAAACAAGTTTTAAATAAAATTAGGCAAGGACCAAAAAAACTTTTGTTTGTTCTTATTTTAATTACTTTTCTTCTGGATCTTTACATTTCCCCACAAAATATTAAAGCAGGTGGAAGGAGTCATTTGTCACACAGTGTCAGTGAGAATGACCCAAAAAAGAGGATTTTTAGTATGTCTGTATATTCTATATTTCTAAATTTCTCTATTTTACAACTGAACGACAGCAACAATAGTCTTGGTGCAAACCAAGAAGAAAATTGCCCCACTGCTGTCTATTGTTTTATCTTAGTTTTGTCAGAGAAAGAAGGTATTATTGCCTATATATCTTCTCCCTGATTAGGTTCTGCTAGAGAGTATTGTAGTGTTCCATAGTGAACAACAGTCATATCTGAACCTTAATTTAGACAAAGTAGGAATGTATTTAAATGCAAACTAGGTTTGGCACTCTGGGGGGACATAACAGGTCAGAATTATTTTTTTCTGTTGTAAATCGTACATACCATATCTGACTATGATGCCATTTAAATGCTTGTCAAATGAAGAGATAACAGAGAATTTTTTAGGTGTTGACATTGGAGAATTAGTCTTTTCTAATCTTCCTTCATTCATGAACACAAATACTGAACACAATCAGAATGAAATATCATTTTCTCATTGTCAAATACATAGCTGGATCTATTCAATTATTTTTCAGAGAATAGTTTAGAAGACCCATACAGTGGTCCAAAACATTCTGAAAAATAGTTCTGAGTAGATCTTGAGACATCATCTAGTCCTTTTCCATGTTCTAAGCTAGAATCAAGCCCATATCTCTTTTGTTCGAATTAAAGCCCATTATACATGTCCTCCTGACAATAAACATGAACAGCAAATTATTATTCTTCTGTTTGCAGTTATGCCTTAAGTTTTTGAAGGCTATTATATCTCCTTGAAGCTTTTTCATCTCAAGAGAACTACTCCTGTTCCTTCAATGTTTTCTTACCAGATGTGTTTTCATAATCAATTTTGTCTGATTTTTCTCACTCTACTCTTCTTGATTCCTTCCAGTCAATCCACTTCCTTGAATTGTTGCATCCAAGCTAGATAAAAGATTCCAAACTAATTTAGAAATGGGTTTTGCACCCATCTTCCAATAGATTTGCCTAGATCATGTTTCTCTTGCTTACTAGTGAGAATATCATGACAACAGTTTTACTCCAATCAAGATGCATAATATTTTGCTTCACCCCTATCCACAGTACCTGTTTTGATCTAAAAAATTGAATTGGTTTGACAGTTTTCCTGACAAATTCACACTAGGGGATTTATTTTATCCCCTAGGTGCTTATGAACAAGTTGAACATTTCTTTCATGAACTGAAGTGAAGCTGATTCTCTTGCACCTCATTTTTTCCATTTTACTAGATAATTATAACATGGACTTTTTATAAACCAGCAGCAAAACAGAACATGCATATTTGGGCTTGATAAATTATATTTCTATTTAGATGCACAGATATGGATGTGTATAGAAACAGATGTGTAAATATACATAGACATAGCTGTATATGTAACAGCTGTGTGTATATTTAACAGGTGTATATATGTCTAGAGACAGACATGTAAACATGTTTTTCTGTGCACTATTGTATTTTTTAAATGGGACTGGAAATAATGAAATTTGGTAGAACCAATGTGATTTGTATCTTGGCAAAAAAAGCACCTAAATTTATAGAATACCTAAATGCAAATTTATTTCTCATACTTCTCAGTGTTTTGCAAGCTCCACAGTAAACAGTAATTGTTTGGCTGATTTCTTGTTTTCAGTGAAGGAATGTGATCTGAACTGCAAAAAATTTTCCTTTCCTTCTCCTTATATTTACAGGAACCTTGCTCAGCTATCATGGGCTGTGGGAAGAAAATTGATAAATCAATAAAAAAGGGTTTATATTGGCTTCTACATATCATAGCAAAAGATTTTGATGCCTTAAATGAGCGCATCCAAAGAGACACTACAGAACAAAAAGCATATGAAGAACAAAAGAAACTAGAACGAGCTGAGAGAGTGAGAAGGATACGAGAAGAAAGGTATTCTCTCTGTAATTTTTTCTACCTCCCCTTCCTCCCTTTCTCTAAGATACCCGATTCACTCCTGTACAGAGACCTTACGGGAACAAGCTATCGAGGATTTAAAGCTTACAAGCCAAGAGTCTCCATATTAAAAGTGTGAACCTGAACGCTAGAGCCTTTGTTTAAGACCTACAAGTTTTTGCCTGGTTCATCCTCTTTATTTTATCCACTCTATGCTGGAAATGTACTGTGAATGAGAATTGCAAGGTAGTTGTCAAATAAATTTGGGCTTGCTAATATAACATCACAAGAGACTAACTTAAAAAATAAATCCTGTCATTCAATCTTAAGTTACCTTCAAGTGTGTTCTGAAATAAACTTTTATTAATTTAAGTTAGACTTTGTAACCCATATGTGAATGTCAAAGACTAGAGGTGAAACTTTATTCAACATTATGCTTAATAAGCTACAGGATATCCAGCAGGTGAGACATGGAGAGATTGAAGGTGATGCAGGGAGGGGAAGCAGGACAAGTGATTTATTGCTTCCCTTCAAAGCCCTTTATCATCAGCAGCCCACCATGCTTCCTATTAGAGACTGATATGAATCATTTTACTGGGACATTCTTAAAAAATTTGTTGAGCACCCCTGTCCCCCCATCTGTCCTATATATGCAGAGATTTGAGAGTCTTAGTTACTGTGAGAAGTAACTGTGAAGCTACTGTGAAGTGTCTTGGCTTGTACTCTTGATGATTTGCTTTACTTCAAGTAAATTACTTAAGCACATTTTAAACACCTGGAATTTGATATGGTCTTCGTACATATTTCACAAACATAAAAAAATTCATATGCTGTTAGCCTGCCAGATGTCTCTGCTTAGACAAAACCCTCTGACCATTGGATTCCGTTGGGTTTACGCCATGTTGAGAGGTGTAGGGAGGAGGACTGACCTTGAAACATGTCTCAAAGAGATTCTCTGATGATATGGGCATTTTCCATATATTCTGTTCCTGCTCAGTGATCTTGATTGATTGTTCACTGGGAGAATTGGTTGGGTCTGAATTGGATTAAAGGGTTAAAAGTTTTGCTAAACTTCTTGTGTCTTAGAGGAAAGCTAACTAATAACTTCTGCTGGTTTCGTCTGTAGCTGAGGGCTTGGCTCAGTCATAAGAGATGGTATTAGCTCTCATTTTGCTGTTTTGCATCAAATTGCTTTCTTACTGTAAGAAATAGTTTAATCTTGATTCAAGTGCAATTCTATTTCATTCTGTCCTTTAATAATTCCCCAGACTGCTTTTTGTTCAGATTTGCTTCCTGGAATGTTTTTTAAAAAGTGCATTTCCTCTACAATATGTTAGTAGCAATTGCCTTGTTCCAAATGGAAAACCAGAGAGAGAGGTAGTGCCAGTAAGTTTTAACATAGCACTGGCCATTCCTTCCAAGTAGCATGGTTTCCCAGGTAGATCGGTGACCTCTTTTTCATTTCCATCTGTGCCTCTGAACAACAGGGTTACTTCCTCTCCCCATACTTGCAACTGTAAAGTAGGTGAAACAGTGACTTCCTATGCACAAGTACCATCAGATTGATTGATGAAAAGTATGTGACTTTATTAAAGACATATTATTTAATACACAGTAATTTAATATTTCTTACAGAGAGGTCTGGTACATAAAAAATAACTAGTGCTGGTGCCACAAGAGTATACTGAGCATTATGTGTCTTTCTGAACTTTTCTGAGTCTAGTTAAAGCAAATATGATTCCCTAACTGTTCTGTATAAACTGAACAGTCTGGTACTGGTTCTCCCTTATGTATATTGAGAAGAATCTACAACTGTGAGAAATGGAGGTGTACTAAAAACAGAAGAATAGGTTTTAGCTAGTCTGGTTTCCCACCATATAGATTTTTATTTTTTTAAAAAACCGATTGAATACCTTGAAACAATTGTTATAAAAGATTACCAGTGTGAAAATTTCAGCATGAAAATTTCAGCATACTGTTGAACAATCAAAACCTTCCAGTTACAGATGTATTCTGTCACATATTCTGTCCTCAGAAACTGCTCCTACTTCCTGAAGTGCTGATTGAACATTCTGGCACATAGCAGCATGTGTTTCTACTTCTGCCATAACATATACTTGTGCTTTATTGATGTTAGCCTGTCAATGTGATTTCTGTAGAATGTTTTTCAAAATACTGAAGCATATTGTAAAAATCAGCTGGCATAAATTGGAGGATAAGTTAGATGACCTGATAAGTGTTCTCTATTATGTAAATTTCATGGCTTGGCTTCTTCATAATTCTTTGTTCATCATCTCTGTTTCTCACCCCCCCAAAAAACACCAAAACACCGAACCCCAAAAACATTAAAACAACAACATCATAAACCCAACAACAACAACAAAGGGAAAGAGAAGAAGGAAGAAGTGTACCCGATGAGGAAGACCCTGAGCCTGGGAACTCTGTAAACCCCTTCCAGCCTATATCTGCTGTAATTTCTGAGGTATGAGAATATGTGGAAATCTGGATCGGTTTAGACCTACCACTAACAAATGTCTGCGAGGTAATGAGAAAAATGGTTCATTTCAAAGAATTGTTCTAAGTCTGTATGCACAGCATTATTTTATTTATTTTTTTTTAATCTTGGCAGTCTTGGTTTTTGTGCATTGAAACAATGCTTTCATGTTAAGAAAATCCCCTATTGTGATTTGGGGACAAAAAGCTTTGTAGGCACAGTAAAATAAAGGTATTATAAACAGATGACTGAACACATTTCCTAATTAAACTACTGGATATTCAGGAGTGGAAAATATTCAAGGTGTATTAGTTTCTTGCAAAATATTTTAGTAATGTAGTGAGTCTTACAAAATCTCCTCGACTGCTTCAACTTTCTGAGTGTAACTGTTTTCTGTTGCAAACAGAGACAACTGAAAAGTTTTCTTAGCTTTGACATATGAAAAGCATATTAACATAAAAAGTTTCCTTAACCAGTGTTTCTGAGTTCAGGCAGTTCTTATTTATTGTACCATATTTTTTTATTCAGTTGACTTGAGATAACATAATCTCAAGAAACATGTAAACTCTCAGAGACTTTTCCAGTAAGTAATTCAAACATTGCTTGTCTCGAGGACAAAAGCACCTATATCCATGTATCTTGTAAAGTCATCTACATGCACAGTAATACACTTTATAAAACATACAGAGTAAGAAGAGAAGGGTATAGCTGCGAGTAGTGCAGGTGATTTAGTGATATAGAACCTGTAAAATAGCCTATCATTGAGTCGGTATGACACAACTGGTATTTGTCCAACTCATGGTAGCACTTTCTGGATACTTAAGCTCTGTGCACGTGTACTTTGTTTTAAGTAAAACATCAAAAAAATTAAAAAATAGATAATTGAAGAGGAAGAAATTCGGAGTTTTCTAACCTTTTGCGCAGGACTGTTGATGTTGTTTATATAGCTACTGTTTTTTTGTCATATGACCAAAACAAAAGCAAGAAAACAGGTTATAAACCTAAAGATCATTTCTTTTGCTGTTAAACCTTTTTTTCAAATTTTTTTTTTTAATTTTTTTTTCTTCCTGTGGACAGGATATTGGAAATTTAATTTCTTCATGAAAATATTTTCTATGCTAATTGTGGGGCAGAAAAATATTTTAGGAATACTTTGATTTTTAAAGTAACCTCCCTGTCTTATTAGTCACTTTACATCATTAGACATTGTTTAAAAAAATTATCTCTGTTAGAATGAAAAACAAATGGAAAAGAAGCGGCAAAGACTGGAGACTGAAAAGGCTACAATTGTCTTGAAATCGCAAACAGAGCAGGAACAAATGGATGCCCAGCGGTTGTCAAGTAGCAGTAGCCAAAACACAAATGACAGTAGACTAGAAACTTGCAATTCTACAACTACACAGCTTTTGCAGCATGAAGAAGAGAATGAGCAGCAAGCCTCAGAATCCCTTGACTCAGGTAAAACTGCTTCCTTTTAATGTGTCATTTAATGTTATTTTTCACATAGTTTCTCCCTCTGTCTATTATTTTTCATGATACCACACATCAATTTAATCTATTGAAACATAAAAATGCACCATTAGGTTATTGTGTTGGAAAATCTGCTTCAAAAAAAAGTGCATTTGTTGGTGTGACTGACACTGTAGCTCAAACTAGGTTTTTTTTTATCATAATCAAATATGTGGCCCACTTTCCATCAGTACCAAACTAAGTTGAATTTCTTTATTAAAAGATAGAGTTTGCATATATTTTATGCTTACAGTTTATTTTCTATAGCAAAATTTGTGTAAATTTTACATTTCATATAATTTTGTGTATAAGTTTGGACTGAAAATGCTGATGTATGTCAGCCCAACAATTGTATTAGAGGTTGATCTAAAATATTCTCTGAATGTAACTATATGATAGGTAATGCTTTATTTCTGTTTGGTATAGACAACAGTAAGAAAAAAAATAAAAAACCTAAATTAAAAAGAGGCCACAGAGTAGAACCTGTTAATGCAGAGGACACTATTCCCAAAAATCCTACACCACCACCAGCTCTTCCACCTGGTAAGTGTACTAACAAACAATAATCGATGTCTCAATTTGTGGTTATTAATCCTTTAAAATATTAATTTGTGAATGAAGAAACTGAAATGGTCTTCATACAGAGATATGCTACTAAACTCTATACTCTAGGAAATCTTTGATGCAGTTTCCCACTTCATGGTATGAACTTTCAGCAGTATTAATTTGATCTATTCCATGAGGGAATCATTATTCACAATATATTACATACTTTTGGCATTTCTAAATCCTTTGATTTCTTCCAAAGAGAACTGGCTTCCGTACATTTCATCAGATTCAAGTGCCGTCGTGGCATGTTTTGACTGTCTTTGTTTTCCTTTAGTTGGCTGGGGAACTCCCAAACTTAATAGACTTCGAAAACTTGAGCCTCTTGGTGAAACACATCATGCTGGTAATTGAAAATATTTTGGGTTTTGTACTTTTTTTAAAGCATTCTGCACTGTTCATTCACTTCTACATTCATTTCAGTCTTCATCTTTTTTTTTTTTTAATTTCTTAATGCCAGTTTTCACTGACCAAAAGCTAACCCTTTGCTTAGTAGAAAGCATCTTTTTGATTTTTCAAGTCTTACTTCTTTTTTTACCAAAGAAAAAAAGGTCTCTCAGATTCCCTTACAAAGTTTAAAGTGGCACGGGATATCATAAGCTATTAATGATGTGAAATTAGTTGCACAGCAGCATACACCTAAATATTATAATGTGCCATATAACAAAGAGTAACTAGACCGGTTACTTTAAGAGTCCAAACACACACTGCATTCAACGTGAAAGTTTCAGAGTATATTTCCATTGTCCATATGTAGACAGTTCATCATTATCTGATGCAATGGGGACAGGAGTTGGCTTACCTGGGTACTGAAAGAAGTCTGAGGTACTCAGCAGAGAGGATACTGCAGAAAGCCTTAAGCAGGACTGCAGAGATCCAGCAGGGTTTATTAATTTGGCATCCATAGTGGCTCTTCCACACCCGGGCTGGTTCTGCATTAAGCTGCCTGTTTGTTTCCACACTGATCTGGTGATCTGATCTGGAAGTGCTAATTGCTTCAAAATACTGAACCCAAAAGGGCCCCATGTATTTCTGTAGTTCTGTGAACCACAGCCCATGTCCACATGGATTTGCTATATGCAAGCTGACTCCTTGTGTTGCCTCTTGAGATAGTCTAAAATTTCTTCTACCCACTGCTACTCTTTCCATATGGTTTTAAAAGCATTGTCTGTAAGATTTTTGCCATTGATTTGGGGGTGTTTTCTTGTGAGAAAGAAATCTAAAGCCATGTGGTTACTTCTGAATTAAGTGCATTATGTTAGCAACTCCAAATGAAGGACTGCAATCCCAGCTATGATGGGAGGTGCTGGAGTCCCCATCCCTGGATGTTTAAGAGTCGGGTCGACACAGCGCTGAGGGATATGGTGTAGTTGGGAACTGTTAATGTTGGGTTGATGGTTGGACTGGATGATCTTCAAGGTCTTTTCCAACCTAGACAATTCTGTGATTCTGTGATAAATTTGATTGCGGAAGTAGTGAGACTTGCAACTGAAAACTAGATTATTGGTCTGCAAGGAGAGGTGTCAGTGATAAAGCTTGAGATCTGCTGCTTTGCCTGAAGAGCCAGTGTCCCTGGAAGTTCACAAACTGAAAGGAAAAATAAGTTTAATAACTGGAAATGTCAAGGTGTTAGTAGGCAGGCTTTTGATTTCTCTCTTCAATTATGACTATTTTCTATTTTTGGAAGACCATGGAAGATTGTTTTCATATGCTCATGCATCTTTTTCTCAGTTTGAGATGATAATTTATTCATTTTCTTACATTTTTGTTTTCCAAATTTTGAAAAGCCAAGTGAATGTGGAGACATCTGGAGTAATATGAGAGGAGGATAACCACACTAAAGCAGTGGGAACACTTACAATACAAATTGAACAAAGAGAACATTAATTGAGGAACTTAGAGGGAAAGGAGCTCAGTGTGTCTGTAGTGATCCTTGAGCCTAACCCTGACTTGAATTGATTGTACTACTACCACATAGTACAGCACCATGTGGACATACCTGCTGAAGTTCTGAAGCAACAGAACATGGAGCTTCTCTGCCAAAGAATCAGAAGATGCCAATAGGGGAATTAAGATCTCTAAAACCTAGATATTTATTTTTCACAGGAGCGTAATTCATGTGCATAAAATGTAATTTGTAGTCTTAATTATAAAACCATCTTGCTCTTTTTTTTAAAGGCATATAGAAAGAAGGCGGCAAGAAAGAAAAGCCAGATGAAGAGGTAGGGAGGGGAAGAAAGGGAAGAGGTGGTACTTAATTTTTAACTCTGCCTAAGGGAGGTGTTGTGTTTTGTAGCAAGAGCGTGGGTGGGACAAAGAGATAAAAAATGCTTAAGCTACGTTCCCTACACACAGGTGTGTGAGTTAGTAGCCTAAGATCTCTGTTAATTTATTCCATTTGTAAAATAAGGATAATAATTATTTTGGAATCTAATGATGGAAAAGATGTTGGTAGGGGAATGACCTCTTGACCAGAGGTGTAACCATTTTGATCAGAGGAAACATGGAGTGCTTAGAACTTTGCAGCTGAATCCAAGACATTACCCGATCTTTGCTGAGATTTGTTTTTTTCAGGAATTTTCAGACACTCACAAGATTCACACAGATACAGAAAATCTTGAGAAAGCAAGAAAACATCTATTAGGAAAGCATTATTTGTAAATGAAAAAAGCTCTTCAGCTGCATGGTCCAGCATTGTCAAATATTTAGTTAGGACCTGATAATCAAGGAATGTCAATTACTTACTTTACTTAAAGCAGATGGTTTTTTACTCATACCATTTGAGAGCCATAGAATCATTTAGGTTGGAAATGTCCCTTAAGTTCAGCTGTTAACCTAACACTACCAAGTCCATCTTGCACTGATTTTAGCTTGCCATCTGTCTTTCCCCATTTTCTGTCACACAACAGTGTTTTTCAATGTCTTTTTACATATTTTGCAGATGGAGAACCTGCTCCTGCTTGGAAACTCATTCGAGTTTTCCTAAGACCAGTAGAGCCTACCTTTGATCCATTTCTTTAGAATATTCCCTGAACTGCATCTTTCTGAAAACCAACTTCTTTTTGACTGTCCCTTCAGCACAGAAATAAATCCAGTTTGATCTTTATTTTTTTTCCCCAAAATTCACTGCAAAGCTGGTTTTAAAAGTTTTTCAGGCATTCAACCTTTGTGAAATAAAAAGACCTGGTTTCCTTTTTGCTTTCATGATTAATTTATATAAATGGCATGAAGGCACAATTTGCAGGGAAAGCTTGAAGTATTTTTTTATTTCCTTTAGCTGGGACTTTAAAGCTTCCTTTTTTGTGGGTTTTTGGATTCTCTGAAGTGCACTGTTTTCTACAGCAACACTGCGTTCTGTTGAACAATTTGCTTTGACAAATGGTTATTGGCCAAGTGGCTGAAAAGTCTTTGTATATGGGACAAATGAGCACCTACCTTCATGTAGACCAGACTGAAAAAACTCAATTCTAGTAGGATGCCCAGTAGATGCTTTTGTCAGAACTCCAGGTAAAATTGTTACTGTCCATAAAAGCAAGGAACAAAAAAAGTATTTAATGGTCTGCTTTTATAGCTCCTCAGTGTAAGTCAAGCCCCTTAAAATTCAAACCAGATAGGACTTTTTGTAATGTTGATTTCTTCTAGTCCATGGAAAAACACAGGAACAGGTGTTTCTCAGTATTCCCATGCATTCTACTACAGGTCTTTGTCAGTTAGGATAGCACTTGCTCCTTTGGTTTTGTCTTAAAAATTATTTTTTTTTAAAGTGTCACAGACCTTCCTGCTGAAATATATAAAATTAGTGTAGTGTGAGGTTGAAACAACCTCCAAAGGTCTGGTTTGTAATGCTAGGTGTTCTCAGAGACATAAATCTGTGTTAATGATTTAATGTGCAAACTGGAAAATTAAAAGTGTTGGTGAGCAGACTATTTAGTATATATATTGAGTCATTCTTGTGATCATTTTTGCACACAACATTACATTGGATGTTTAGGCAGAGTTAACAGGCAGTAGAGTCAATTATATAAATCTTTAATTATACACTTATTTTCACTAAAGACTGCAATTTTTCCAGTCATGCTAATGACTCTAGCACAACACTAGGTAATGAGTGTCTATTTATGGTCACTGGAGGATATATTAGCAAGAACAATAAACACCTCTCATTATAGGAGGTAAAATTGCCTTCCAGTCCTAAAGTCATCTGCCAGACCTCAAGAAACTGACTAATAAAAACATCCATTGTACAGGTTTTCATTTACCCTATAATCATTGGTTGCAGTTTTGTTGCTTTTCACATGCTGCTGTAACACTGGATTAGCTCTATTAAAATCAAAATATTTACAACAATAATTTAAAAGTGTTATTTTACTGATTAAATGTAAGGATAAGTAAAACCTTGATCCTACAGGCATGCACACATATTCTTAGAGTAATATAATCCAACTTGCTTGCTTTTGTTAATTTTAGCTCAGGAATGCAATTTTTAACACAAGTTATTGCATATGTAGAACAAGTGGAATATATTTTTCTTGGAAAATTATGGTTTATTAAAGCTGGAATTTGTGTTGGCAGGCCATCAAGGCTTTGGTGCGGCAGAGGTTGTCTGTATAAACAAAATTGAGATTTGAATGCCTCAAAAAGCTGCTTTTATTTTTTCTTATTTCTACCTGTTTTCCTCTTACCATCTTTCATGACGTTATTTTGCTTGTGAAATGCTTTGCATGTACCAGTCTGCATGGGTTTTTTTCTTTTATATCAATTATAAATGTTTGAGAATACTTGTTATTCTCTTCTGGTGTGCTTAATAACTTTGTCTTGAAAAATTTTACTATTTTAAACTCCATTATTGACAAAAGGAAATGTTGCCGTTTTATCTAAAAATTCTTAACAGAATACTTTCTTTTAAAAAGTTAGTATGGCTTTCAAGATAGATGCCATGCATAAATGGTCCCAAAATTTTGGATGCTGCATAGCGTTACTGTCACTTAAAACTTTATTGCAAGGCAGACTCGACTACAGTGACATTCAAATTTTAATACTTCATTTTTTCAGTTGCCATTTGTACACTCTGGATGTATCATTTCCTTTTTTAGGGATGTTTACAGATCACCTTTGGGCTTGATCTTGCAAATGCTGATGCATGTATAACAAAATGTAATTAAACCCTCTTTTGGCCAATACACCTCCAGACACTAATTAGCACTATGTCTGAAAGTTGCTTGTAGGAATTAGCTCTAAACCTGTAGGCTACCTAGCTTTCATTAAGGAAGCAAGAATTTACATCATTTAAACATCCTTTAAGCAAGGGAGATGGTAAATGACAGATTAATGTGTTTTTCTTCTCTGGCATTTCTTATACAGATTTCTATGGAAAGCCTCTGCCACCGCTGACTATACGCCAAAGACCCAACAGTGATACCCATGATGTCATTGCTTAACTGGATCACAAACAGCATTTAAAAGAACATAATCAAAAAATTGTATCAGAAACATGTTTTGCCCTTGAAGGAAAATTTTTAAAAAGACACTCTTATCAGCTTGTTGCAAAATAAATTGGTGACAATTAAACATGGAGTTTATTCTATCATACTTAGATTGGAATTTGTCATTTACTTTTCACATCACCAGCTCTTCTTCAGGATTTAGCATCAAATCAAGAAAGGTCTATGGGTCCATGGATGCTCATATGAACATGGTATTGAATATTTATTGGGTTTACTTGTGAAAATACATAGCTGTAAACCTGAAGAAAAATACCTTCAAGATCACATAATACTGGATTTTACATTTTCACCAAGACCCTTCTCCAGGTGCTGCGCAGTGGTTGGTATTTTTGCAGCTAATAAATGATTCTAAAGCATTTTGTAAGATTAATGTATGATAGGGTGAATATAGGAATGTTATGCAACAAATATTGAGTATATTTTTCTAACTTTTTATAAAATTATTTGAAAGTTTGAGTGGACACGCATACCTGTTACCAATAAAATGATACCTACAAAGCATTAGAAAGCTGATAGTCAAATGCATACAAATACAGGATGTTTGACTCTTACATTTCTCTTACGGTAGCAATACCTCTTATTAGGGATTACATTACCAGATGCATATTTCATGTTTCTGGCAGTCTGAAGGGTGGGGGAAGGTAGAAAGGAAAGTTTAAGATAAATGCATTTTATACAAGATTAATGCTATTGTAATTGTCTGAAAGTTTTCTTATGTGTTCTTTTCTTTGTTTTGTTAAGTGAGTTTGGCATAGGTAATAAATTCAGTTGAAAAAGTAAAGCTGAATATTGTATTGTCTGCTACAACGTGCAAGCAAATTGCACATAGTGAGTGGAAGTTTTGCACTAATTCAGTCATCAATTTTGATGGAAAACTGAATCAACCAGTATGTGGATTAAGCTCCAGCAGTTTTTAATCTCGATAATACTAAAATACCATCTTGAAAACTAAAGAAACCCCAGGTTTTTAAGGACTTATATAATACTTCCATGTAATGTGTTAATTTTACATTTTAAAAAATCACATACAAGTGATACACAAACAACAAGGGTTACAATTGGATATATTCCTATGTAAATGTTTTTCCTCTTACTTTGGAGACAGCCATTGGTTTATTGTATAAAAAGGTATGTCATTATGCCACTTAGTTACAGCAAGGATAAAACCCCCATTCAAAGTTTTTTTTGAAGCAGCAGAACTTGGTGATTTTCTATTACGGCCTCAGTCTTCCATAACATGGTATTACCAAATGATTTTAGTAGATGTTAAAACAATGCAATGTCTATATTCAGCACTTTGACATTAGAAATCTTTGCCATATATCCCTTACAGCAATGAGTTGCACAAATAAACTTCTACCATATTAATCAAAATAAAATTATTAATTAATATTTTTAAAAGAGTATTTTTAAGTGGGGAAAAAAATAATCAGTCTTAAGAATATTACATTTGGAATGTGTGGAGAGGAATATTCCAAGTTTGCTAGTTTAGTGTAAGGATGAAACAATTTGTACGTGACTGTCAGCATGAGAGTTGTATTCTAATAGTGTCACACGGTTCAGTTTGATTATTCTCAGGATTTAAGTCGTTTTCACTTCAAACAAACACAATATTAAGTAGAGGGGGAGTTGCATAAAAGTTTGTGTGCAAACTCGATCTTTCTATCTTTAGCTATGTTACCACTTAACTTTTTTGGCTTAAAGGCTCTACTTTCACAGGTGTTTGGTTTGGGTTTTTTTTTTTTTTTTACAACTTCAGTTTCTAGAAATGTATTACCCTTTTATTTTAACACTTATCTAAAATAAATTAATGGAAATCTTTGTTAAAAATAAAGCTAAATACTGCTGTGGTAACAAAATTTGAGAAACTGAAATGTATGTTGATACTTACATGTGAAGTGTGTGCTATGCGTGTTGTGTGTGTGGACACATGCATCAGTTTTGTTTCTGCTTTTAAAATAAATTTTACCAATATGTGACCAAAGTACTCAAAAATGTTTCATACAGTTTTGTTTATTAATATGCTCTGTAATTATTCTACAGTAGTTTTTTCAGTAATTTACACTACCTTGACTTTTTATGTGCTCAAGATGACATTTATGTATAGAGTAAAAGTAATGCACGGTATCAACGTTTCCCATATTATCAAAAATTTACAATTTTTCATAAGCAAGTGTAGTCATAAATGTTTAATGGCTGCAAGCCTCATTTACCTTGCTAAAATGTATAAAATAGAGACCTCATAGATGGAATCTTTGCATATTTTTACAACTGCAATGTGGTCAAATTTAGAATATATTGAGAGATTGGCACTAAGTTATGTGTATATATATACATATAAAGTGCTTTGATAGTGCACTTAATATTTGAGAGGTAATAAGTTGCACAGTTGTAAGTTGAGAGGTAATTATTGCACAAATTAGAAGGTTCTGTCAGGTTCCGATGCTCTTTGCTGTCAGTAACATCACTCAAAATGTGTCTGCATTCAGCTAAGAGTATTTGTAATTAAATACATGAGTGGTAAGAACACAGAAATGTGCTACATAAGCAGAATATTTTGCATTATCTGTGCACAATATTTTAAATACATTTTAGACAAAATATTTTAAAGGTAAGTCAAATGTATCTTCTAAGATAAGGAATAGTAACTTTCATGAGGTGAATTAATGTAAAAGCTAATAAGTGCTTCAAAATATGTCATTCTCATTGTTGTCTTCCTTTTTAGCCAAAACCTGAAATCCACAGGAGGACCTTAGAGATTTAGAGGTTTTAAATAGAATATAATAGCTATAATTCTATTATTAAAAGTACATATATTTGATATCCATTAGGTTTAGTTTCACGTCTGTGACATGACCTCTCCGTGTAAGTAATGCACAGTGAGGGGAACTCATATTGAAGTGAGACGAAAGCACTGTGATTTTAGAGGAAGCTATTTGATAATCTTGTGAGTTTTCTATTTCAATTCCACAGTCCTGATGGAGAATTAGAAAGCTTTAAAAGAAGCACTCCAATAGACAGCTGATGCCTGCTTTCTAATGGCCCTCTTGTGAGCCCTGGTTGCGAGGATCGAGATGGAAGCAGCCAGGCACCCGCAGAGAGGCCTGCGAGGCAAGTGTAACTGGCAATCCTCGAGCACATCCATCACACCGCTGGCTGCCAGTGGGGCCACGGAAGCCCCTGTGCAACAGGCTCTCAGCCCATGCTCTCTCTCACTTTCTGGGCTGTGAATGCTGTGTGAGCTTTATAAAGAAAGGCTGTGGTGATTATCCTTTCCTTGAAACTCACAGAACCGTAACTCTATCCTCTGGAGGCCTACCTGTCACTTAAAAATGGATTTCTCAGTTTTGCTATTTTAGATTACTTTTAAAATAAAGTTGCCAGGAGTGGTCTCACAACAATTTTTTTCTCCAGCAGAAACCAGTGTATTTCCTGAGAACTGTTGTTTTTGATATAATGATGTCACATTAGAAAAGATTGATGGGACAGTAACAAAGCAAGAAGGGTAGGCTTTTTTTTTTATTATTTCTTTAAATAACATTCGAACAGTATTTTCCACTAAGATACTCTAGTATTTTATATTTTAGTTGAAAGCTTAGTACTGTAACTTCAGGGTGCTAGCCACTAACTTTGCCATGCTGTCTGTTAGCTTCCTAGCTTCTGGAATTCATTCAACAAAGTTTTTTACTATTTTGAATAGAACGTACCCCATAGTATTTCAATAGATGCATCTGTAAATGGAGTGAGGAACTGTATTTTAAAAGTAAGTGTAATTTAAGACAAGTTTATCTTAGGACAGAAGAATCTTTTTCTTGTTTGGTTGGTTTTGTGAGAGTTTCTGTTTGGTTTTTGTTTTTTTTTTTTTCCTATCTTCTCCCCCTACTGTTCACATAAACTGTATTTTCTTACTTAGGAATGCTCTGGCAACTGCTCTATGGTAACAAAATTGTGCTTTTGAGAAGGAAGTGGACCCTGTAATGCTTAGCAATCTATGTATACTCCCCAGTGAATAAGAGTTTAAGATCACTGCAAATTCGCTTCCTGCTGGGCTAGTGGAAAGATTGAGAGGGGGAAAAGTTGAGTGAGGATGAGTAACAAGAAATGAAGTCCTTGCATCAAGCGAGGAATGTGGGTTAAACTTGTGAAGACCAGCAAAGCCAGGTGACACTGAATAAGGTAGCTGTGCTACTGAAATAATGATTCACTGATAAGCAGCTAGATAATAGACTGAACGACTGAAGAATAGGAGACTTGGTATTTTGAAGCGTATACATAAACATCAAAATTTTCTTCAGAAGGGAGTAGATTTTGCAGACCTCAAACTGATGCTTAGCCCATCTTCCCACCATGTTTGCATCTGCTACTGCAAAAAGCAGGGTCCTAAAATTTATCATGCAGAAAAGTAGTCTCTAAAAAGTTTCCCAAAGAGTACTACATCCCAATAGCATTAATTTACGTGATCTTCTAATCTACATATTTTTTATCCTAAAAGTCATGCCATCCATGACTTTGATCTCCATAAAACCTAGCAAGCTTTTCCTGAGTCTGCCCTAATGTAACAAACAAGGAGAATATTGTTTGCTTGTGTATTTCTAAATTACTATGTAATAATGGTGAAGACTCAATGTGTGCCTGCTCCAGGAAACTGTGGACACCTGAAACTGAACAGTGAAAGTCACTAGTAATGACTTTTTCTGTTCACTAGGCTTGGAGGATGTTGATGTGCTGGTGGTGATATTTCTGAATATTTACTCGCTAATTTTAAGACATTTCAGCCATCCTCCACTCTCTGAAAGTATCAGGGGACAATCAGGGGACACTCTGTCCTCTTCCTTTGCTTTCCTGAATGCAAGGACATGCTTAGAAAACACAGTTTTGAAATAAGGTAACTTAGGTTTAAAGGAAATGTGTTAGCTTAAGAGAATTGTGGACCACAGTTACTGTGGAGTTGTGGAGATACAATGGATTTTGCAGAAATGAGGTACAGGTTGTGGTTTAACAGGGCATCTGGGCATGCACATGGTCATTTACCCTGGCAAGCGTAGGTGCTTAGGTGACAGAAATAGTTTTGGATTAATTTTTATTAAGAACAGTAGCCTGCCTTTCAAAAGGTTCTGAAGTTAATCCCCCCAGAGTCAGTCCATCTCTTAAGCAGCACACAGGAGAGATACAGGCTGCAGCTGCATTTTTACTGTTTTGTTGCAGTTCAGCTCTTTGTGATGCTGGTGTTGCTAGTGAACAAACTGTTTAACTGAAGTCCTTCCTTTGCTTCTGATGCGTTGCAAATCTTACTGGTTTCAGACACATTAAGCAGCACTGATGGCACTATCTACAAGTGGAATATAGCCCTAGATTTAGGGGAAGGTGACTCATTCAGCATACTTTTTTGTTTTATTGGTCTAGTAAAATTCAATTATGTATTTTCTTGTATGTTACTGGTCTTGGCAGAATTACAACCACAGAGAACTGTACTTTTTATACCAGTTTTTCTCTGTATCTGCTGGTACAACTCATTTATCAAAAAGCCTTTCTGGTTTCCTTTCACATTTGGTATGTAGAAAGTCTCCATTTTGTCTACTGGCTCTTCGTCAGGATCCTGATTAAAACATTTTAAATAAGCTTTCACGTTTGATGGTAATTTGCATGAGGTTTGCGTAAGTGTTCTTAGTCTTCATTAGTACCAGAAACTCAAATATTTATCTATATGATAGCACTCCTGCCTTTACATTTGCACCCCTTTCCAGTCTGGATTTTGGAGGCTGGTTTCGGCACGGAGAAGCTTGTGGGCAGCCATTAATTGAAACTACTGTTAAACAAACTTGCTGTTTCCACAGGGGTCGCTCTTACTGAAGCAGTCAGCAAATGCTGATGGACAAGCAAGCTTTTGAGAGAGGGAGGGTGTGCGGTGACTTTGTTTTGCTAGGCCATGACAACTGCAGCAAGAGATGGCCAACAGAGCAAGATGCCCTTTCCCACAGGAGGAGTTTGCAGGTCTCCATGGTTCTGTTCAGGCACAGGCATCAGGAAAGGAACTGCCCACGCATATCAGCCGCCTCAGGTTTTAGCACTGCTAAACCAGTTACAGTTGACGAACTGGGGTCAGGTGGTTCTCCTGAGAATGAGTTATCTGAAAACACGTGCAAGACATTTGTGTGAAGAATTCTCAACTTTCTATCCATTTTTCTTTGTGGTAGCAGCAGATTCAGCTAGAGCTGATCTCCAGTGTGGTTTAGAAGAGGCTGCTGAGCAGCTGAATAGCAGTTGCAGAGTCTGCATAAGCCTGGGCCAGCCAGGGGTTGAGGGCTGGTGAAAAGGCATTAGCAGAGGTCTGGTGGTGGTGGCGGGCATGGCAGCAGCGCCTCGGGCAGGCTCTGGGATGAGGATCAGTTTTATAAGTTGATAATCGAGGGTCTGGTTGATGCCTAATCCTGGTTTCTCTCCTGGAGAGGCAGAGGAGACTAGAGGACAGTACAGCCTCTCGTGGTAAAAAAAGAAAACCACACAGAAACCAAAATCAAAGAAACAAACCTCCGACCAACCCCCGCCCCTCCTGGAAACAATGGCACACAAGTGTTACCCTGAATAAGAGGCCTTGTTCAGAGTTGGTTAAATTTTATGTGCTTGCTATCCATGAGAAAGAATGTATTGTTTACTGGGAAACTGTAGGCTGCACAACTTTTCTCATCACACAGTGTAGGCCGCACAACTGTTTCTCATCACACCCAAGGACATATAATATGTATTATTGTCCATATAAATGTTTCTCATCAAATGTAAGGGCAGACTGTATGCATCAGCTAGGTCAGTCTGTTCTTCAAACCGTTAACAATAATTAGTAAGAAACTTGTAATCAGGAGTGACTGTCCTTGGAGAAACATCCTGGAACACGGAAGCTTGTTAGAATTGTTCAAGGTAAATCAGTTTAATTAGAGATTAGAGTGTCCTTTGGAAGAACTATCCTCATTATAATAGTAAAAATCACACCCACTGCTTCGAAGACCCCTGCCTGAATAAAGACCCTCACCCTTTGAGCCTGCACAGAAAATTAGAAACCCACTGTAACCTTAAATCCGAGCGAGCATGTTACTAACCGATGAGGGACAGAGGCAGTAAGTAATTAACCAGTAATCATTACAGTAAATGTGTAATCATGTAGTTTGGAGTGTATGAATACTTCTAAGTTCTTTTATATGGTGTGCTGGATTTGTGGGTGCTTTCCACCTGGCACCCTGTGCAGAATAAACCCCCCATCTCCTCTCTGACCCCATCTTGGTTTCGAGTCTTTATTTCTGGTAACCCGGGGCGGGGGCGGGGGTCCGGGCGAGTGGCGCTGCCCCCTCAGCCGCCAGGGGGCGCCGCGGTCCCGCCCCCGGCTCCCACCATGCGGCTGCCGCGCGCGGCGGCCCGGCTGCTGCTGCCGACCCCGCCGCGCGCCGGTGCCGCCCTCCCGCCGCGGCGGGAGGATCCCCCGGGAGGATCCCGCCATCCCGCCCGGGCCTCGGAGCAGGTGAGGCGCCGGCGGGGCCGGGGCAGCGGTGGCCGGAAGCGGGGCGGGAGGGACGCTCGGCCCCTTCCTGCGCGTCGCCCTTCCGCGGGCCCGGGGCCCTACAGCGGCCGCGGGGCGGTGCTCTGCCCGAGAGGGGTGGCGGCGGCCGCCCGCGGGCAGGGCAGAGCGGAGGGTCCGTCCCTGGGCTCACACTGAAGCTTCTCCGTTGGCAGCGGTGGCGGTGTGCAGTGTGGTAGCGCTCCCGGGGGTGTTTGCAGCTGCCGAAGGCGGCCCGATGCTGCCTTGTGCCCGGTGCCAGGGTCCCCCTCGGCAGCCGTTACACCCTCTTTGTGGTCAGTCCCATGTCCCTTCCGCAGACACCTGCGCACTCCGGCCCTCCTCAGTCCTGGAAGCTCCCCGGGCCCCGTTTGGCCTTTGGGGCCGTTCCCGCCCGCCAGCCCGCGGGTGGCTGCGGTGCCGCGGTGGCCCCGGTCCGCGAGGCCGCGCAGCCCCCCGGCTAGGAATCTGTTGGTTAGAGAGAGAAAAACCGGACCTGCCAGTGCACCGTGGTGCTTCATTAAGCAATTAACGGACAACAGAAGTCACTCGGACCTTGGCAGGTCCTTCTGTTAGTGGTTCAGAGGGGAGCGGGAGGAGGAGGCAGGATGGTAGGGCGGCTGGAGGAAGGGGAAGGCTGCTGCATGTCCTTGGGGAGGGAAATCCATCTAAATTTAGTGTTTTAACTTTGGGGTTTTCCTTCTGAGTAGCCCAAGTTTGCTAAGAAACCAGAAGTTCTTCCCCCCCATTAAAATAAATTTTCACAGGTTAAAAATATAAAAGAACCAAAAGGTATAAGCGATTTTTTTTTTTTCCTTATTCCTGGAATAAATTAGTTATTACAGTGCTTCATGGCTCAACTCCAGCTGACTTCCACAACGATTCAAATTATTTTTTTTTTCTTTTAGTTAAGCACATGGGTACATCTTGGCAGAAGTGATCGTAGTGCAGGATCTCATGTCTTGCTTATTTTGCTCCTGGTATATTAGAGTCCCAGGAACCCACTGTATTATTAGCACAGTGGATGTAGAAGAGTATTATCAGCAAGCTTTGAATAACCTCTTCACAGGTAGGGAAGAGAGGAGTACATTAGCTTAACTTGTTTGTTCTCTGAAATTTCTGTTAGGTCTTGATTGCATGTGTGGCGTGACCTTGATATTTGAGCATCCTAATATCACTGACAGACATCATTTAAATTGATAAAATGTTCTTTTAATAATTTAGTGGGAACTAAAATTCTCACTAGAGTTTCATTTGGGGTTTTTTTACTGCTTTTTTTCTCCTTTCTCTGAAGCTGGAAAATAAAACTAAAAAGAAACTTCAAAAGCAGATTTGTCAAGTTGCTCTGGATCATTTTGAGAAGCAGTACACAACGGAACTGGGAGAAGCATGGGCCAGCATCAGGTCTGTTGTTTTGGGGAGATGGCGGTGTGAGAGGAGAGGTTCTGTTATTTTTTTAAGTGGTTCATAAAATAACTTTGAAAACAGTCATGGACTGTTACAACTGCTTAAGTTTATTTTCAGTTTAGAACTAGTGTATAAGTGTTAAATAGCAGAAGACTAAAGCTTGGAATTTTAGTTTTTTCCTTGACATGATTCTTTTGGATGTGATGAAGCTTCTGTTCTCCTGTATGCTGTGCACTCCAAGAAGACTACAATCTTATGTGTTTGTTGACTGTTTTATAAAAACTTGATCCAAAAACCATCCCTTTATACTTAACAGCTTCTGTTAGGGTTTTTTTCCCTACAGCTTTATAGTATCTTGAGAGACTGAGACAAAGATTTTAGGAGACAGGTACCTCCCCTGATTTCTTCCATTAGAAGAAGTTGAATATTGGCAACATGTACAGAAAAGGCTATCGCTTTGGGCCTTGATCACACAGCCTCTAAAGAACTGGCTGTGGTACTGAGAGAAGACACTTTTCCTGCTCGCTGGTGGTGGTTGTTCGTCGGAAAGCCAGCGGAGGAGCCCTTCTGGAGAAGTTCACTGCCTAGCTTATATACTTTTCAACAGGAATTTGAACAAAAGCAATTGACTGACCTAAAGTGCATGAGGAGCGACCCATGATCAGTGCCATGTTACTTTGAACGGAAAAGCATCTTGCATGATCAGTCTTAGAAACCGTGTGATTCCTCTAGTTTAAAATAAGTGTCTCCATTGTTTAAAAAAAAAAAAAAAAAAGATGTGTAGCATTAGTTTAAGTGAATCAACTTAAAAACTCTTTCAGGTTGGATCAATGTGTTTCTCTTTTAGGCAGTAAATATTCCTGAGGAGTATTTTTTGAGGCTAAAAGAAAAAGTAATGAGAGGAATTCAAATGGAAAGTGGGGGAAATCCATGTAAGAAAGGTCTGAAAAAGTGAACTGAAATACGAACAAGCATGTTCCTCCCACTGCAAAACACTGCTTTTTGACTGTCTGATAGGAATATCTATTGGTTAAAGTTTTTCTGGCCCAATGTTTGCAGAACATGAAAGGAAATTTAGAAAAGAACACTTGTAAAAACTCCGTTGTATGGTGTTGGCTGGAACAACCATTGCAAAGGCAATGTGATTCTTTTTGTTGTGATATTTACAACTAATATTACAGTTGTCCTTTGTCCCTAGGGAAGTACTTTATAGTCAGAAGAAGCATTATGCTTCATCATTTGTAAATTCTGCAGTTGTTTGTTAAAGAATGAGGAAAAGTAGAGAACATCTTGTTTCAGAATAAGTGCTTTAAATGCAATAACTAGAGAAAATGGTGGCTTGATTTCCTATTAAAATTATTTTCCTGCATACTTTTCTTAATCACACCTAATCAAAATGTTTCCTTTTTGATTATATCAGAATCATCCCATGGTGAGATTGTTACTCTTATGTAAGAAAAGGCTTCCTACACTATGGAAAGCTCATTTTATTTGTCAAGCTGTTAAATTACTTTTCCTTTTTTCAATCTAGAGATGTACTCACATACCCATTGTGCTGGCAGTACGCCATTCTGCTTAACAAGTTCAGCCCATCCGCTGAACTGGAAAACACCTTGCGTATGAAGGGATATCATCCTGCCTTTCCAGGAAGTTTGCCCTATCTTCCAGCATCCTTTAAGTGTTACATCAGGAGAACCCCTGGGAGATTCCCTGCACAAAAACACCAGGCTGGTAAACTGAAAGAGTATTACCTGCTGAATGCCGCTTCACTGTTGCCAGTGTTGGCATTAGAAGTGAAAGATGGGGAAGATGTTTTGGATCTCTGTGCTGCACCAGGGGGTAAATCAGTAGCTACACTGCAGTGTGCCTATCCAGGTAAAGCATCGAGGTGCTGTTAGAAGCTGATCCCTGGCTCTGTGCTTGGGCTATTTCAGTTGTGCCTGTTTTCTGTACAAGATTTGGGTTCGGGGCAAAAAACCAAACAGCAGTTTAAGTAGTTCTATGCTGTTTAGTAAGATTTTTATGAAGTCTGTTTACCTAAAAGAGGATGAAAAATGCAGTAGTTATTTAAATATAGGTTACTGTAGACTGACAGACAAAAGTGGAGTAGCTCTTATGTTTTTCTTCCTCCACTGGTTGCTTTTTTGTTACTGTTCAAAAAGTTACTTAAAATGATGTAGATTTGTTGGCACAGGGAGTTAAGTAATCTGCAATCTTAACGATACTTGTAATTTTGTTTCTTTTTTTTTCCTTTTCCTCTGCTACCTCTCTGGCCAGTTCTATGCAAACCGTATAAGTAAATCTAAGTGTACTGATGTAAAACAGAGAATAACAAATTAAATGTGCAAGATCGAGGCAGAAGGAGAAAGCTTATGATGAGGAATTGTTCTGTATCAGTATTTAATAAGCTTTGTGGGTCAATCCACCTGGTGTTCCACAAGGGCACAAAAATAATCATAGTGTTTAGAAGGTAACAGCAAACAGCAGGTTGGTCTTTCCAGGGCAGGGAGTTAAGGCAAGCTGTGATTGCTGTTTCCAAGTGTCTGTATTAGCTTGGGTAGTAACTGTCTCAAAATGTTCCCAGCACCTTATGTTCTTACTGATGAGACCGTTACTATAACCACCTGCACCTGTTGATTACTGCTGGTTCTCCCTTCCTCTTCTAGAGGAATGAGGTGATGCCACTGAGGTAAATTAAATGTGGATTGCCCTTTACAAAAGGTTTGCAAAAATATCTACTTCTATCCTATGGTTGCTTCTGAAGATACTAAATTGTTGCTGTGAACATAAGATATAAGGAAGTTGACTCTTAATATACCTCAAAGAATGCTAAAATGTACCATATTGTGCTTGACAAACATGGTGTAGGACAACCTGTGGAGACATGAAAATAGAAATTTTATTAAATTAGAAAACGGGACTAAGGAAAAGATACTGTGCTGTGTTTCTGGTCTGGGTGCAAGCAACAGCAGTGTTTCTTCTGAAGGGCTAACTACTCTGGCTACAGTGTTAAAATAAGTGCAACCAAAAGGTTTCAGTTAAAACACTTCTAGGTTAAATTTCAAATAACTAGGGAGTTGGACTGCTTGGCTTAGGATACACAAAACCGATATTTTATTTATTTAAGAGGTAATTAATAAGGGTAATGTATTTAATTTAGACAATGGCTCAAGGAGCCCAGAAAGGCACTCACTTAGCACTGGTCTTTGGATATGGATTATGTTTAAAGTTTGTTTTACTATGGAAGTCTATTGCTACAATAAGTATTTGCTACTAAATATGGATTCCTCTGTAGAAGCATGTTGAAATTTACTTGGGTTTATAAAAATTCAGCAGTGTTATAAAACATGCAATAACATAAGCACATAAGGTGTATAGTCATGGCAAAACAGTAGAGCTTCTGAAATTGGTGTAACTCCTTGTATTTGTAAAAAACCAAAACTTTATTTTTTTTTAATTTTCTAAGGTCAGTTTCACTGTAATGAATATGATGATTTGAGATCAAGGTGGTTGAAACAGACAATAGAATCCTTCATCCCGGATCCTTTGATTAACTTAATAATGGTCTCTAAACTGGATGGTAGACAGATTGGAGATCTTAAGCCTGAATTATATGACAAGGTAACATTATGTCTTATTCGCAAATATATTTCTACATTCTGCTGCTTCTTCCTGTGCTGCTTGCTTTTTAATTTTCTTTTTTTTTCTGGCCCCCACAAAAATATCTGATCTGTCAAGGGGAACCAAGGTCATGTACAGGGTTTGCAGAGCCTCAGGAATTACTTTATGAAGCATGTTGTACATTTAATTGTGTTAGATGATGTTACCCACTGAGTCTTGGTAGTGAATTCTGGAGACCTTGCAGCAATGTTCTTTGCGCAATGTGTAATTAGGAAGGGGGGCAACAAGTGAGAGCTCATCAGGTAGAGGGTACTTTTGGAGCAGTAATTTCTTATCCCCCCCCTTCTCCCTCCATAACTCAATAAAAACATCTCAAAATAGTAATTACATCATTTCTGCCACAAAAATGGAAAATAAAAAGGGTGTTCTAAGTGTTTGCAAAAGTAAGTTGAGTGGATTTTTGGCACACAGTGTTCAGAAAGTGAATATCTTTATTGTGAATTGTCTTATTTGCTCTTATTTATTGTTTAGGTACTGGTTGATGCTCCTTGTTCAAATGACAGAAGTTGGCTATTCTCTTCTGATATTCAGCAAGCTACACTTAGGCTAATACAAAGGAAGGAGTTACCATCTCTACAATTCCAGCTGCTAAGGTGAGAAGTGCAAAGGAAAGCTATTAAAGGAGTTTTTCATAATTAATAAAAATGATATGGAGGCAAGATTTGTCATGTTTCATAATCAAAACCAGGTTTCACCATGTGAAAAGAAAGTGAAGAATATGTTGTTGCAATGCTGTTTGCAATAAACAGTTGATCTAGGTTAATGTGAATATGGAAGTTTGTACGGGGTAATATAAGCAGTGAGGCATAGGTCCTCTATTACTGTACTGCTGTACAGTCCTCAACTCACTTGTTCACGTATATGTCCATTTTCAGATGACTCAGAACAGGCTGGTACAACATCAAAATATTTTTGGTGGACACAGCTAAAATGGTTTCAGATATATTCCTCAGCTGAAGCAAAAACACACATATAATTTTTAATAGTGCTTTTTTAAATGTCTGTGAAAGTAGTTTATAAACCTACCAAGTTGGGCGTTCTTCCCCAACTCCTTTTGTTGTTGTTCTTTCACAGAATTATCCTTTACAGTTCTTTATTGCACTCTTTTTGATAACTGAGCTGTAAGTCAGGACTCGTTACCAGCCGTCACTTAGGTCATTAGTTAGTGCTGCTTCAGAATTTGCTTTCTGGGCTGTTTATATGAAAAGATTGCGTCCACTATTGTACTTTCTTACATGCTGCTAGAATTTAATACCCGTTTGACTATGTGTAGCAGAGAAAGATTACTGATCATAATTGATAGGGAAAAAAAAGTAAAAGAATGTGGGGTTTGGTGGGAAAGGATTGTTTGTTTATTTTTCAAGTACATCCACCTGTAATTCAAATCAAGGTTGTTGTGTATTACATTTTTTAATACCAGCCATAGGCTAGAATTTGTGAAGCATTTCAAACTACAGTTTTTCTTATTGGGGGGGAAAAAAAAGTGATTTCCCAATAATACCTTCTAGACTTGAGTGTTTTTTGCAGTCACGCCTGAAGTCCATCTGTCAAAGCAAATTGAGGGAAAAATAACATATTATAAAAAAGAAAAAGAAAGTTTTTATAGAAAGTTCCCATTGCAGCAGTTCAAGATAGTTTTGCATGACTTCCAGTTGAAAAAGGCCTTGCAGAAGCCTATGATTTATAACAGAAATACAAGTATCTTATTGCAATAATGCATCATGTCACCCATTTCCTTTGAAGAAATCAATCACATCTAAAACACTGACCTGTTTCAGTTTTCCCTTTTCAATATTTGACATATAAAATCCAATTTGTGAACCTGTACCAAAAGAAAGCATATATCATGCAGAGAAACTTTTGAGAATTTGCATAAATCACTCCAGATTGTAATCCTGAAGTGGAGAACTCATGACAGCAGAAACCTTGTTTTTAAAAAAAGGAGACATTCCTGTCAGCCCAAATCAGATTTAATTGAGTATTCCTAAATCAAGAAGAGAACTTTGCTTCTGTTGAAAGTATACTTTACTATAGCAACAGCAATAAAAATTAGATTTGTAAGGACAATATACTTTTGATATGTAAATTGAAGTAAAAGGACGGTAATTTCATTGCTCTACATAGATCTGAGTAGTTCTGTAGATTGACCAATCTATTGTTATGTGCACTGGATTTTTTTTTTTGTCTTTTAAAAGATTTTGGAGCATATGAAATAAATGGTTAGGTTCAAGAGTTAGAGATTACAAGCGTTATTGGGTAAAATATTTGACGTATACTTAGTAAATGGTATAGCTGTTCACTGTATTTTTATTGTACCTTTTATCCAATCACTTTAGAATGAATTTCCACTACTAAAAACATCTCAGATCCCATGTGAAAGGGAAGAAGGAAATGATAAAATGAGACCAGGAAAGGCTAACTGGTTCATGCAAGTGCATTAGATGTTTGGCAGAATTAAAATTGTGGAATGCTACCCTGTTCAAGCCTTTTTTTTATGGCTAGAGTCTATAATTATAAATAAAAAATTGAGTTTGAATCCCATCTCTGATACTTCCAGTAATATTCAGGAAGGCTGAAGCTATGTTGATCCAGCTGTACTGCGTTTTATGTGAGTCAGCTCATGAAGAGCTACCTGTGGTCTATCTATTCAGATTACCTGGTGGTTTATGCTCATGGGCGTTTCTCACCTTGATTCCTGTATCTGTAAAACAAAAACGAGCATAAAGCTTGATGCCAGCAATATTGTTGAGAGTAGTGTAAGAAATACTGTGCCATTTGAAGATGAAGCTTAAAGTATAAGGACCAAGCATTATTTCAGTTTAGCAGTAGTATTAAGTATAACACACAAGTGGGAAGAATGAACTGCAAAGGGTCGTTCTGTTTTCATTTCTATCAAGTCACATTTAGCCCAGAATTTGAGATTCCCTCTTAATTAAGGAAATGCTTCACTTGTAATCTGTTTTTCTGGGTTTGGTCATCTTGTGCTTTTTTTTTTTTTTTAAAGCAGATCTGCTTGGGGGGGGGAAGCTGGGGACATCAGAGAGGAAGTGAAAGAAAGAAAAGTAGGTTTTGCAAGACAGTGTCATTTATTAAGAACGTAGAGGTTTCAGAGAATGAAGATCTGGAAGAAGTGTTGAAACTGATGCAACAATCTTCCTACTCCAGTCTGAATAAAAACTGAAATGTAAATAAGTGGCATAAATGCTGAAGAGCAAATTTTAAAAGCAGTGAGGGCACCACTGATTTGAAGGAAATTGAGATTGTAACGATTGTTAATACCAAAATCAAAGCATCCCTGCTGCGTGCCATAATGCAAGAACACACTGCAAATCTTGTTATTATTTGGAGTGTTCATGCAGAAAACAAACTGCAAAGTAAGGAAGGAATGTTCATTTCCTGACACTGAATGCTAGCACAAAATACAGTGGTTCCTCTAAGTGAATTTGCCAATGTTATCAGTTTTCAGATAGAAATTAAATTTTGGATTAAGCTCAAGTGCATAATACCTTAGTGGTGAAACTGTTATGGATGTTATAATTATTCCTAGACCAGTTACTGCAGCTAAAAGAAACTGCATTAAGGTTCAGCTGAAAATAAATCCAACAGGATGCAATTTAGAAAACGCAGCAAAGGCATTCAGACTACTGTAACTCTTCTATACACAACATCTCTCAGCGCCAATTGGTATTTAATAGCGTTCTGGTCCACAGGAGCTCAGACTAACTTTAAAAAATACATATTGGTTGACTTTCCATTTTCACCTCTTTTTCTTCCTAGTAGTTGGCTACAATCGAGACTGTGTGTATGTCTTAGGTATTATTCAAAGCAAAGTTAAGAGATTTGGGTGAATTCGGGATGCATGAGAAGTTTGAAGTGTGCTTTGGATTACTGGTGGCGAAATAAGCCATACAAAATGCTCATTTTCCTAGCTTATCTCTTTCAAGTTGTATGTATTCTCATTTTCCAGAACTCAGGGTGAAGTATTAAACTTGGCTTGAGAAATCCAGAAAACCCTTTATTCTTCCTAGTTCATGAAATGTTTCAATCCCTGTTTTGTTTCTAAATACGATTTTTAAGGAACTGTGTCTGGTTCTGTATAACATACAAATCTCCTCTTACAAACCCATGCAAGTGGAGCGCAATAGTGAGGTAAAATGAATGTTTCCCTCTGTACAAAGAACGTTTTTGCTTTGGGTATCAGTCATAACATGGTATTTGAAATTGCTGGTCTTTTTCAAGAAAAGGTTACCAGAAGTTTTGAGGTTTTGGGTTGTTTTGTTTTGTTTTTTTTCTTATTGAATAGTTTGGGAGGTAGAAGGGTTGTGCACATGCTTTTATTTTGAAGGAAATAAAGCAACCTCAACCCAAGTATTCTGAACCTATTTTTCTGAATTAAAGGGTACTTAAACCATTAGTTAATGTCATATGTAAGTAACCAGATGTTGTGCAAGCGGCTTCATAAAGTTTTTGATCTGTGTTTGTCTTGCTTCTGTCCCAGAGCAGTGACTGATGATGATGCACCCATTTCCTATGGTGGTTTAGCAATCTACACACATGGGAAGTAAAATGAGATTGACTGTTTTCCTTGAGTCATCAGGTAGAATTGACAACCTGAGTCTCTAAAGCCTAATCTACATGCCACAGGACCTGCTTTATTTTCTCTAGTTCCAGACCTTTGAAAATATATCTTAGTTAGAATAAATGTTAAAACTGTTGGTGAAAGTATAGGACACAAACATAGCAAACCTTAAGTTATAAGCTGCTCTGTTTTCTCTGGTATGTGAAAATTAGTGATGTGGTTTCATAGAATGCGTATAGATTTACTTGTTGAAAAAAAGTCTTTTTCACATAGTGTGTAGTAAATACTGTGATTTACTGGAAAAATCCTGGTAGTCCTCCTCCTGCATTCAGTGTCACCTCTAGTTTTCACTGAAATGTAGAGTTTTCTACGTGTACCTAGAAGAGGAATTGTGTGCTCTTAATTGGGGGGGGGATGTTGTACAGTGAAGGCAAAAGTTGTTTTTTAGACATTATACCATCATATATTTAGCATATGGTACTATTGCACCATTTCTGTTTTAAGACAAAAGTGAAGTAAAAAGGAAGATACTCAGAAATAGCTAGCTGTCCTATGCAGTGATTCAGTTTTGTGATTTGCTACTGACAAAAAAAATAGCAGCCTTTAATGTTCATTGCAAAGGCAAGGAGAGCCAGTGTCTTGAACCTTTAAAAAAATTTACCATCGTAGAAGTTGCTTGAGTGTTAGTGTCAGGCATTAAAAGGGTGGTAGGGCTGAATGTCATGGGGGAAGGAGAAGCACAAGGGAGTCCCTCCAGAAATACGTCAGCCATCTTGTGCCACAGATTTCTGTTTCAGATGTGCTGGAAGGAGCTCCCTGGGTGAAGTTCAAGGGTGTTTTGGAGTGACCTGAGGGGATTCTGAACTGTGGTACCAGAAGGGGAAAGGTGAGCTGAGGAAAGAAGTGGATGCCATTTTCTGTGGAGAAGGGAAAGAAGGCACGTAAGAAAGTGGAGAAAATCATGTTGAGGATTGCTTCATCACACTGTTCTTCAGCTCTTTCCCTGGAATTTTTCCCTTTGCTGCCCTGTAGCTGCCCATTTAATCCACTTGTTATCCATAACCATCTAGTCAATTAGCTCCACTGGGAATTTTTTAGAATTGCAACTGCTGGACCAGCAAATCTTTTGTGGGTTGTGTGGATGATTCCTTCATTAACCACCTTCTATCTTAGAAAAGCTGCATACTTTATATAGTCTGCTGGCCCTGGGCTCCAGATTGGGCATGCTGCCCAGAGTGTCTTGCTGTGCAAACGGTGTTCCCTCTCTGTGCATTCTTGACCCTCCAGATGAAAACAGTTAGGTAGCTGCTGACTGGACAAGGAGATTTTGGTTTTTGTTCTAACTTCGTATGCTTTAAATGTGCTATGTTTGTGCTGTGCCATTCCTCAAAACACTGTTGATTATGTTGCTGGTGGTATGAGTCATTTTACTGAGTGTTTTAGACTCGTGGTTGGTTTGAATTTCTTCACAAAGAGTGACTGCTGTGGCCACTGTTCTAGCTCCATGTTGTCTTCCATCAGAGATGTTAAAATAAATAGTTCCTGATTTTATGTACCGCCTGGTTCCTTAAGCTGTGGCAGTGCCCTGTGAGTAACTCACAGATCAAGTCCCTAATGATATGTTGCAAAACAGTTAATTGAGTTAATAAATAACTGCATGAATAAACAAATAAGCTACCCAGCAGCTAGTCATTTGTTTTGAGATCACAGGTTTAAATTCAGACACAAATTTTGCTTTAATTCCACCTTCAGTCCTTTCTGTGTATACGTGTGTTTCAAAAGCTGTAAGGAAAAACACTAAAGCTGTGTGGCAAAGTCTGTAGTGGGCTTCAAAGGTCTTTTGTTCTCCCTTCTGTAGCTGAGGTGGTCCTGCTTGGGCTATATATGTTGTTCTTCTTGTAAATAGTAAGTTTAAGTTGGAAAGAGGGATGGACCTCTGAGAGTGTATAAGGTAGGAAGGTAATTCTGGGATGACTAAAACAACAGAAGGATTGAAGGTCTGTGACAGTGGACTACCTCTGGCTGCTGGACAGCTGGAAACAGCCTTGCTGTTAGTGATACAGGGCCTGCAGAAATCCAGTGTGTGAGTGTGTGGGGCAGCTGCAACATTGAGAGTGAAAGCAAAATTCTTGAGCATTGTGTTGGCACTTGTGGCTCTTAAATCTGTGAACGGGAAATAAACCAATCTGTTACCATTGCAAAGGCACTGCAGTTCTGGTACTGCAAAGGATGTCTCATAGCCCTGTGTTAGCGAGACAAATATTTCGGAAGCTGCCATGCATTAGAGGAGAAGACTCAATAATGTTAAACTGAACGTTCATTTTTTTTCTTTAGAAGAATTTAAATTTGTTTGCTATGGAAATGTTATTTATCAGAATTTTCAGGACACATTTTGGCTAGAGCAGAACAGGCTGGGTTTTTTGAATTTGTGGTGTTTGGTTGTTTGGGGTGTTTTTTGGTGACTGTGTCTACTTTTATTTAGAGTTCAATCTAATGCTGAAAAAAAGCAGTTCACTTCATGTTTGTACTGTTGCTACCGTGTTATTCTGAACTGCAATTCTCTCCACTGTAGCAAAGCTTACTTTGAGAGGAGCAGAGGGAGTACCTGCTTGGGATATGGAGAGAATACTTGAACTACTGTCTTTGTCTTCTGTGCACCTCTGTCACCGCCCATCATGAAGTATTAAAAAAATTGGTATTTTGACAAAGGAGGAATTTCCTTATCATTTTGAATTGGTTTGGAGAAATAAAAGCAAAACCTTTAACATGCAGGCCTTATTGCCACAATGTATCTGGACTCCTTCCAAGAGGAAGAAGGAAATGTGTGATATCTTCAGTAATATCTTCATATCTATATTTGACACTGTCCCGCATGACGTCCTTGTGTCTAAATTGGAGAGACAGGGATTTCATGGATGGACAACTCAGTGGATAAGGAATTGGCTGGATGCTGGCACTCAAAAGAGTTGTGGTCAAAGGCTCAGTGTCCAAGTGGAGAGCAGTGACAAGTGGCGTTCGTTCCTCAGGTGTCGGTGTTGGGACCGGCGCTGTTTAACATCTTTGTTGGCAACATGGACAGTGGGACTGAGTGCACCCTCAGCAAGTTTGCTGATGACCCCAAGCTGTGTGGTGTGGTCGACACGCTGGAGGGAAGGGATGTCACCCAGAGGGACCTGGACAGGCTGGAGAGGTGGGTCTGTGTGAACCTCATGAAGGTACAACAAGGCCAAGTGCAAGGTCCTGCACATGGGTCAATGCAATCCCAAGCACAAATACAGGCTGGGGCATGAGTGGATTGAGAGCAGCCCTACAGAGAAGGACTTGTGGATATTAGAGGATGGAAAAGTGACTATGAGCCAGCAATGTGTGCTCACAGCCCAGAAAACCAACCGTATCCTGGGCTGTATCAGGAGAAGTGTGGCCAGCAGGTCGAGGGAGGGGATTGTCCCCCTCTACTCCTCTCTGCTGAGACCCCACCTGGAGTACTGTGTCCAGCTCCGGGGCCCTCAACATAAGAAGGACACAGACCTGCTCGAGCGGGTCCAGAGGAGGCCACGAAGATGATCAGGGGCTGGAGCATCTCCCCTGTGAGGACAGGCTGAGAGAGTTGGGGTTGTTCAGCCTGGAGAAGAGAAGGCACCAGGGAGACCTTATAGCGGCCTTCCAGTTTATAAAAGGGTTAGCAGTTTTTATTCTGATCAGACATTATCTTGCATATTGAGCAGAAATACATCCCAGCTGCCAAAAGATGGCACTGTTGAAGTGTTGTATTATTTTAAAATTGCTCTAAAATATATGTAATCTTTTTACTTTAATACTGAAAATGGTTGAATGATTAACATAATTAATGCTGACGCTTCCAATGGCATGCAACATAAACCCAAGCACAGGAGGAGTAGGCTGGACATGCAGGTGCTAGCTATGGAATGAAATATGTATTTATTGTCTGCCTATTTTTAAAAGGATGTTTGAGATGCCAAGACTTTTAGAATGAACAAAATGTCAGCCTTTCATGTTGAAAAGTGTGAAAAATCCTCTTTTTTGGTTCTGGCTAACCACATTTTAGTTGCATGTAAGAGTTTTTTGGTTTTAAAATTATTGTGTGGCTTTAGAGTGATCTTTTTTTCCCTGAGATATTAAATAATAAAACTGCTCTCTTTTCCCTAATTTACTGTTAGCATTTTTTCCATTGTTAGATTTAAAGTAATTCTTGAGAAATAAACTAGATAAAACTGCTTTAAAATAATACATTTCTTAAAAAAAAAAATAAAAATCTTATGCAGTACTTCTGTAATATGAGGAGTTAGGACAGATTAATGCATCTTTCGTACCTCTGACTTCCATAGTACAATACATGTCATTGAGCCCGTATCCAAAGACACACCTTGCAAAAATGGAAAGTATTGCTAATTCTTTTTTTTTTTTTTTAAAAAAAAAACCACTAAACTTAATTTAGAATGAGGAGAGGAACAATCTGTGTGTGTTAAATTGTTCTAGAGTACTTCCTGCACGGGATGGACATCAACCTTTTGTTTGGATTACAGGTGTCTGTTGTGCTAATGTCCTGAAGATTTAAGAGTGGATTCAGTGGCTATAAAATGATAATGTCAGTAGTTCAAAGGAAGTGTGGAGAAGCATCAGGCAAGTTCCTATAGAATGATGTGCCAGTGAATCCCACTCCGGCAATTTTCCAGCTATTGTAATTCCAAGCTATTCATGATTTGAAAATGTCATTAAAATTTTCAACTATTGGATATCACTAAAGTCTCCTAAATTCTGATATACTGATATGAACTAAAGTTGTGTTCAGAACCCCAGAAAAGAGCTGCTTTTTTTTTCTTTAGTTTAGCACATATGTCGTCTTGTAACGAACATGCATTAATACTTGCAGTTCTCTGATATAATTACTACTTTTGCATACTGTTTTATATTGTCTCCTGGAAGAACTAACCTTGGAGATCTTGTATACAGGCAAGATTTTTATATTTATATAAAAATATATATTTAAAAATATATATTTATTTAAAATATTTTCATATTTACCTGGTAAATAGGGCATGTTAATGGATTGTTGTGCATTTCACCAATTTTGGTCTTTTCTGCTAGGCCTTGACTATATTATGACACTAGAACAATAACCTCACACTTGTGCAGTGGTGTAGTATAATAACAGGCAACATAAAAGCTTGATTTACACATATTAGCTGTCAACAGTGATGGTGCTACTGTAGGGTCTCAACTGCAAGTACTGAGGGGTTGTCGTCTTACTAAAGCAGAAATGGTTGTAGGGAAAGGTGAACAAGTTACGAGGTTCCAGGGAAAGTTTCTTGTGCTTTTAATGTGTGTTCTTATGTTTATCCATATGAAGCTTGAGACTTTGCAGTATTAGTACCTCTAACATGTAAAATTCTTTATAGTAAATGTGTATACCTGAATTTAAAATTATGACATTATATATAACTAGATCTATATTTGAACTGGAAGTTTTAATTCTTTAATAAACATGAAGGTCATCTGTACCACTAAGAGAAAACTAACTGCAGATTAATTACCTTTAATGTATTTTATTTTTAAACAATATATTATAATAAGAGGAAGGTGAAAAAATATTTTCAGGGTCTTTTACCCTGGCATTCTTTTTAATCATTCTAGATTTGGAGCCCATTTTTAGGTGTTACAAAGTACCTTACAACAGGCACCAAATTCCTTCAGCTAAGAGTCAAGCTTTAAGGAAGGATTTGGAGGATAATCAAGATGTAATGTAAGAGGAATCTTACATTTTTAGATGGTGAAGTCATAGCAGCAGTGAGTTCTGCTAGATGTCTGTAAGTTATTCTCCAGCTCAGACCTCTCCCTTGGATAAGCTTGTTTCCCTCCATTGGTTATAGAGGAAGACTAGTTTCTTAAATTTATCTGAACAAATTCTCTTATGAGTGAATTGTCTGTCTGTCTGTCTTGCTGATGACGAGGGGACCAAACTCTCTGGATCTGCTTAGCCCAGCATAGCATCACCCTGTGACTTTGAGCCCAGCACTTCCTCACTTTGAATTTTGCAGCTCAGTGCAGGTTTATCAAAAGCCAAGCACGGCTTAATCAGGGGTGGCGGTCAGTTGACTTTGAACACAGACACTGAAACAACTGTTGCTGAACTTGACAAGATGGATAGATACATTGATTAACCTTGCAGTGTAAACCAATCCTCCTTAGATATTTTAATTCGTGACTTAGGTTCAGAATAAAGATAACTGCACTGAGCAGCCTGACCTTTCTGGGTCATGGGCCAGTGAAGATTCCTAAGCTAAGGAGGCTTAGAGTTAGGGGCGTTTTGATGTGAGATTTTCAGGATTTTGTTCGGAAGCCCATGCTGCGCTTTCCTCTGAATCACTGCCCCAGTGACTCAGTTGTAGGAGCATGGTGCCTTTAAAAGTGTTGTCTTGAATGGTTGTTACTTTACATATGGTAAGGAAAGGACTCTTAACAAGTGCCCAGGCTTTTAACCCTGTAAGCTGTAGTTATATCTACTTTTTTGGTGTTTACCTTTACGTTCTACCTTTTCCACTCTTACATGGTAAAAATATTTTCTCACTTGTTTGAATGTTCATGTAGTATCTGTCTTATAGGTAGGAAAGCAGTTGCTGTTATCTACTTCTATGAGTAAAGTTATCAGGTGTGCTAAAAGTACATCTTGATTGTCATGCAAAAATATTTTTGCATTTTCAAGCCAGCTAGCTGCCCTCTCGTGGCTTGGCATTCCTGTATGCATGGAAAAGGTGTAGCTGGAGGGGACAATTCTATGAAAATGAGTAAAGTAGGTGGTTTCTAATAATACTGTGAAGATCAGCTTAACTTTGAGAGCCCATTTAGACTTCAGCTCTGTTCTCTTTGAGTTCTAATGTGAAAGCTAAAAAACAAGCAACTATTACATGGGGGGAAAAAATGCTTTTATGTTTTCCAGAAGCAGTATGAGGCTGAGAAGCTGGAATCAGTGTGTGGTTCTCTTACTGTCTTGTTGTTCATGAGAAGGGAAGGTTGTACATTCCTGCTGTGCTTTACAAGTTACCTTTCATACATCTGGGTGCACTGTGGTTGCAGCCGCATAAGCCCTGCCCTTTTAAATGGACAGCTGCAAACAAGGAAGGTAGCTGGAGTGACAGTGGAGACAACCTAGGACCTCGAGGCCAGGACTGGTGCTTTTGTAGCCTGCTGAAGAGTGTTTGTGTGTTGGGATGAAGAGGGGAGGAAGGATGAGTGTCTGGAGCTGAGCAATTCAAATGCGTGCTGGTAACTGCAGAATTTTAGAAAGTAAGATCTGGAAGGGACGTTAGGATGACACCTGCTCTGTTTTACTGTCTCAAGGTAAGTGTCATCCTGTATCAACCTGTGTCTAAAACAGTCTTAAACATTTGTGTAGGCTCCCAAAAGCTACTCAGAGGTCTGAGATAAGCTTGTAGTTTTGTGATAGCTTTAGCTAATTTTGGAAGTATCCTAGAATGAGTCCATTAGACTCAGTTGAATTGAAAGTATTCAGACTAAGTGCTCCGTAACATGTTTTTTCCCTATAACAGGCTGAACTTGAACTGCTCACTCACATACGCTAAATGTGCTAGCCATCTGCTCACTCTCCATCTTTTTACTGAAGACTGATACAACAAAGGCATTAAACACTGATTTTTCTTTGAGCATCTTCACTTGAGAGCTCTGCTCTTTTACGCTAACTAAAATTGGAGTAGTATAGACTCCGGTAAAATATGTACTTGGCTTGCTGATTAATGTAACCAAGACTCATAGAAAAAATGAGCAAGATAATGTGTACACTCCCCAGAGAAACAGATTGGGTGTAATATGCAGGAATTTTCACCTGGGAAGGTGAACACAGTTGTATTATCTCTGTTTGAAACAGTAATTTGTCCTGGTGTTTCCATATTATTTCAAACAGGACTTTCAGAGCAGCTTTGATCTGTGATCTGCTTTGATCCTGCTTGTGATGAGGCTTTTTTTTATTGATTCTTTTCCTGAAAAGGTCCAATCCTGTTAAAAGGACTTATCTTTTTCCCCTTGTATTTTCTTCTTTCCTTTCTCAACTGTTTTTTTTTCAGATATCACCCTTAGAAAGTCCTCAGTGTATCTCTGGAGTAATTGCTGTTTCAGTGGCATTGTGTTTGTTTATCTGGGCTCGGAATCAGGCTCACTGCATTTGGGGGCTGCTCACCTCATGCAGTCTGAGGATAGGGGGTGTTTTCTTTTTATTTTTCCCCGTAGATTTGTTTTTGAGGGGTTAGTGCAGTATTGTCAGTAATATCTACCAATCTAAGATTATTCAGTGTCTTTCCATACAGCAATACTGTGTGTGTCACTGTGCTCCATAAATCCATGCTTCCAATATCTGCCCTGCCCTCGAGCACCTGCTAAATTCCCAATGACACACTTGCAGGTCCCCTGAATGCCTGCCTTGTCTCTCTGATATTCACAACCTGAGTAACAGCATTCACCTGTTCAGATTCTCTTGCTTTTAAACAAAAGAAATTTTGGTTAGGGAACAATTGTATTTTAATGTGGTATTTGCTTCAGCCCAGTAGTATCTGTTTTCCAGAAGCAGTGAGGTGATCTGTTTGAATACTAGCTTACAACTCAGTCTTTGAGCCATTATGTCCCGGAAGGCTCCAAAGTGTATGATTAAAAGGGATTATTTTAAGAGAGCATTTTAATAGCAAATGAACCTTTAGTGTAGCTTCCTCTTTCAGTTATGTGGTGGTACCAGATTTGAAGAATGCTCTTCTGTGGTGCAAGATTTGAGATTTTTCTTACTCTCTTAATTTGCAGTAGGTAAATATGGATTGCATATCTCATTTCTATACTCTCATAGGTTATATTTTATCTATCCAAAAAGAGGACCTTGCAGATCTGCTTTAAAGTAATTTTTAAACTCGGTTTCAGTGGGAAAGTGAAAAAGAGCCTCTGTTCTGTCCATCCACCAGTAGTCATGAAGCTTTCAGGATACTTGAAATCTTAAGCCACCATTTTGCCTTTGTTTAGTCAAAATTTGTCAGCAGGTTAATAGGTGAGGGGAACATAAACAGGAAATCCAGTAAGTCATATTTCCTTAGGAAATCAGGTTGAAAAGTAGTGGCTCAGTGAAACCCCCGAGTCCTCTTACCTGCTAAATATATTGCTGAATTTGCAGAAATGTTTGTAGAATTACAGCCCAGTAATTAGTTCAGGCTATTACTGCAACTGTACATTCTGATATTTGTTCATGCAAGCAGCTAGCTAAGTATCTAACTAGCACTTTTGATGTGGTGTAACCCATTTTGTATGCACAGTTGCAGCATTTTCACAGTTGTGCTGTGCATATAAATTCTTGAAATATGTTCTGCAACTCTGAATGGATGCTGCTTTCTGCTTGTCACTGTTGTGTAAAAAATACTTTCAGTTAACTGAGAATACATTAATAAATGAGAAAGCAAAAATGTGTTGCAGGTAGTTTCCTGAACTGTCAATTATATACTGTTAAGACATTTTCATGATGATATTTTTCTCATATGTATGTATACCTACTTACAACTCTAGACTTAGAAGTCTTTACATGTTCCTCCACCCCCAGTATGTCACTTCTTATGTTGCATTTTTTTTTTCTTTATTTGTAGGTCTGCTATTAAAGCATTGCGTCCTGGTGGATCGTTGGTCTATTCTACATGCACTCTCTCAAAGGCAGAAAACAGCGATGTAATAAATCTCATTCTAAACTCCTGCAGTAATGTTATGCCTGTAGACATAAGTGAAATGGCCAAAGCTGTTTCTCAGGAATTCACTTTCCTCAGTGGTATGCAACAGCATGAACTTCTGGTTCTCCCAGAGAAAGGGAAAGCATGGGGTCCAATGTATGTTGCTAAATTAAAGAAAATGTAGTCCATCTGATGCCTTTAGTTTTTTATATGGGATATGTGAGAAATTAATATTTATTTCTAATATAGTATGTGTGTATGAACATGTCCAAGGCAACTGAATCTAGAGCATTGCAGGTTTGTATCAGCTGCCCCCTAATAAAAGGAAGCTAGACACTTAGTTTAGCTTAAAATATTGAATGTGTCTTCTAATGTGGACTTGGGGGCTTCTGTGAAGTCCTTATGAAGTCAAGGACTCTTTGTATTATTTTCAAGGTAATGCTCTTAAATGGATTTGTATCCTAGAACAGAGGCCTAGAATAGAGGTGGGGTTTTGCACTGTTTTTTGGTTTTGGTTTTTTGGTTACTAATTCAGTTTAAATACAGTATATTTTCAAATGAATGGTTTCAGTGGTCTGAAGTCATGGAAATCTTGCATTCTCTCTCAAACACATCTAGAAATCTGTTTTCTTGTAAGAACTGGTTTGTATGCAGAGTCTGTCATCTTAAGCGCTGACTATTCCAAGCAACTGGCAAAACAAGTTTCATATTTGCTAAGTTGTTTACTGGTTAAAAACTGCCTTTTGTTTACAGTCGTAAAAGTTATCAGCTATATTGACACCAGCTTTTTCTTTTTTTTACATTTTTCAGCTTACAAAAATATAAATTGAAAGAGTAAATTATGTTGTAATATCCTTAAAATGGTAGATTTAGATGTGTTTAGCTTTGGTACTCAGTTTGTGGCATAATGCAGTATATCCAGCAGTCTCTAGAGAACATATTTGAAAAAGAAGCATAATGATTAATGACTGCAATAATAGCACAGTATTCAAAGAGTTTTGTTACATAATTACAGTCATGACGAGCAAAACAGACAATCTGGAGAAGTGGCTTGTCCACCAAGTTAAGAAATGTTGCATGAATTCATGATGTTTTACCTGTGGTGTGTAAGGAAAGAGAGTCCCAGTGAGAACATGTACTGATGGTGTTTTCAGGTTCCCTCAATTCTGCTACACAATGTGGGTTAATGTATAGACATACGTGCACATACACACACATGGTCATGTGTATGCACATGCAGACTGTGTCTCCCTATGTACTGCCTGTGGGCTAGGTGTGAAAACTTCTGATCCAACAGTGCTCGAATTATGCCTATGAGAGGATCATGTAACAGTGTATATGTTAGGTCAAATGTTTGTCCTGAAGCAGAACGGAGCCCTTTCATCCCTCTCTCAAGCAAAGAGAGGTCCTTTCCCTGACTGAAGCTTATAATAATTGTTTTTAAGGAATGGTGTTTTGAAGAAGAGACTTTTTTTTTTTTTTTTTTTTCTGGTAGATAAGTTGCTTGTGTGGAAATGTGTGTGTGTACATTTAGATATTTCATATGTTTTGTGTGTACATCTCTTGTGTATATGTAATTATAAGTTTTTTGCAAGCACAAACATGACAATACGGATTTAATTTTTTTCTGAATACAAAAGAATATTAGCTTGTAAGTACTGGAAAAACTACCAAATTGGTCATTCTGCACCTCGTTAACAAAGGCAGGAATAAAGTTGATTGCCTGAGGCCTTCTGTAGGGTCCTTCATGTAACCATGCTGGCAATGCAGTAGTTGTACATTAAATTCTCTGGTGATTCTGTTGCTGTGAGCTCAGAAATACAACCATGACAGAACTGCTTTTTGTCTCTGAAAAATTCGGTTGGCTTTTCACTGCCTTTATTCTCTGTTCACCTTGTTACGCTGATGAGCCTCGACTCTGCATTCACCCCAGTTCTCTGTCAGTACACCCGTGGTCATGCAGCACTCAACATTTGTCCCTCCTCTGAGCATTGTGGCTGCTGGGAAGGTCCTGTCCATAGAATCCAGAGCAGTAAGAAGGCAGAGTTCAGAAGCACAGCACCTGAACTGAAGAAAATCTTAGTTGTCTGCAAGCAGATGCTGATTGTGAGCTGTAGCTTTGGTTCTTCAGGCTTCTGTGACTAAGAGGAAGATGGGCTGCGCAGTTTTTTTCGCTGCTGCATCTTTTGCTGAAGGAAATTAATGCATAAGGTACTCTGCCTCTTTGGTGCATGAGCTTCCATGGTTATTCTTTCACCTCCTTTGTGATGAAAAATGTTTGAGGTGCCCCCGTAGTATTACATCGTCAGCAGTGTCTCTGAAAACTGAAGAGGATATAAAGCGTATGCAACTTGAGGCACAGAAGTTACTAATGTATGCAGATGATACTGTGTTCTTATGAAAAGACCTAACAGCATCTGTCCCAGAAACATTAAATGTAATATCTAGATTTGGAGTCATCTCAGGCTACTGGATGCAATAACAATACCCTTGTCAAAACGCTTTCCATCAGTTTTATTTGCCCTGTGGAAATTGAAATGGAAAGCCAAGAATGTAACTTACTCAGGGATGGAATTAAAATATGTGGTTAAACTGAATGGTTGAGGAGAATGTGGGCTAGGTAATCACAGAAAGAACAAAGGGATCCTTGAAAACTGAACTTCGCTCAATCTCAGCATATGGGCGAGTCCCTGTGAACTGCATTGCATTAGACCTAAATTATGCAGTAAGGCCTCCTGATGTATGTAAAAGCTGCACTGAGTTCCACATAACCCTTTGCTGGTCTCCTGGAGTTTCTTTTCAACTAGTCTAAAAGTGCACCAAAAAGGCAGGGAAAAACAAGGCTAATTAATATGTGATACTTACTTTGCTTTGAGCAGATGAATGCTAGTTCAGAGTGCTGCAGAGGTGGTTTTTTTTTCCAGTTCTAATCAGTTCTGGCTGGTGACAGGGATGTGAAGGGAGAAGGGCTGAGAAGGGAAAGCAGAAGGGATGGGAGGCATGCCTGTGGAGGTAAGGGGCAAGGTTTGCACATGTGGGGAACAGCATCCACTCAGTGGTACTTGAAAAGCTTTCGTGTCCATTCAGGCACCTCTTAGATACTTCTGATATCCTAAGATGACTTCTGCTCACCTTCAGGACGAGGCTGCAACATTTTCCTTTTTTATACCTTTTTCTCAGGGAATTGTAATTTAATTCCTCTACTATGTCCTGCCTCCTCTTTTGCAGGCAACTGATGGAAATGGGATAGCAAACAAGTCAGGCTAACTTAGAGAAAATTGTAGCCCCAGGGAGAAGACAGGTGAGCAAGCTGTGAGCAAGAAAATAACCGTTTTTGTTGGACTGTGGAGTAGCTAGAGAAATCTACGTGATCTCTAATGAAGGCAATTAAGAGAGCGTTTGTCCGACTACTCACAATCATATTATGCACAGCACACATCAGTGCCAGTATACCTCAGAGGCAGCAGGGATAACTGGAGCTCAAATACTATCATGCTTTTCTGCCATTCCCTTTTCAAACGTACAAAAAGTAATTCCCCTGTTAGTTTGGGGGGGGGGGGGGGGGGGGGCGGGTTGGCACAATAAGAAATGAAGGCCTTCTATAAAGGTGACTTCAGTATTTGCCAAATTTTATCCTTTATTCAGTGAACAATTCAATTATGGCTTGTCAAAAGCATTCTCCACTCTGGAATAGAGTGGAAAAACAGATTACACACAAATGATTGTGAGCTGTTACAGTCAACTAGGGGACTAATGAACATTTGGCTTTCTTACTAAGATGTGCAAAGAGAGGATGAAGCATGCTGAAAGAGGGGTAAAATGAAAAGATCAGGAACACAGCAGTGGAAGAAAAATGTGAAATACTGGAAAAGAGATGCCATGGCTTTTAGCCTGGAAGACCAGCGATGCTGGAGCCTGCAGAGGAAAAGGTCTGTGAGGGTCTGGGTGTGGGGAGAGAAGACTTCCTTTGGGGGAGAGTGGGAGCCAGTTACCTGTGCTGGGATGGGAGGATCCCCCTTAGTTCATTTGGCTACCTTAGGAGAAAAATGTCTTTTGAGGACATCAATCATGAAAACTGGGGGGTTTCCTTTAAATTTACAGGATATTTAAATTAGCTATGATCACTTAAATAGAGCATGGCTACCTGTTTCTTGCAAAATGAATGGTTGTACCAGTGCAGCATTGCTATCAGAAAAATTGATTTGGTGGGAGGAAATGTTGAGAATCTGATCTGTCTTAAATAGGCTGTTCTGTCATAGAATATGGCCTGCCGATAAGCTGATTTAACTTTATGCAATTGGCTATAAATAAGACTCTTCCAGGGGAACTTGTACAGGCACATGTTGGTGTAGTCTCTTAACTTTCAGGTAAAAACTCTGGTAAAAGTGAAACTTTCTTGGTTATCAGTATGTCAAACTTGAATCAGAGAGCACAGAGCATATTCAGTCACTAGTCTTAGCTTTTAGATGGTGCTGCTGTGTCCCCACCACATGATTTTTTACTAAAGATAGTTTTTAGTAAGACAGGTCATAGCAATCATGGAACATTTGTCAGAAAATGCTTTCATTGGCTGATCTTCCTGGCTGCCTCCTAAGATTTGAGGTCAAGGCCTTAATGGCCTTGAAAGGTTTTATTTTCTTAGTAGTTGTACATAGCTTTCAACAGGAGCAAGCATCATAGAGCTCCCATGGCTCCATTTTAAAAATGTGTTTCAGGTGGTACCAAAATAAAATGCCTCGATCAAAAAGTCACAACTACTCTTGAGAGAAAGGGATGGAACATAAACCTAGGTTTTGTGCCAGTCTTTGTATTTCACTGAAGAATTTCACCTCCCTACAGCTATGTTTAAGGTGGTCACTTATATAAATGCTTCCTCGCTGTTTCGCTTTGTGATAGTGACAGTATTGGCGTGGCAGTACCATGGTCACTTACCAGTGTGTCATGGTGATGTAAGCATTCATGGTCACAGAAGAAAAGGAAATGGATCTGCTACCCCAAAACCACAGGTAATAATCAATTCCATAGTAAGAAGTGCTCCAAAAGTTGTTGCAGAATTAAGTCTTTTGTTAAAGAAGATAGGAGCACTGGAAGGCAGCACAGCTGCCCAAATTTGAATGAGGCTAGCGCTTCAGCTGGTTAGTGACATTCCTACCTTGTTCTTTACAAAATGATGCTTCCCTGATATATGGCTTTCATCTTTAATGACTGTAGGAGTTTGGCCTGACCTTACTTCTGACAAGGCTAATCAAATAAAGCAGTCAAAATAGGCAAGAGGTTTGTTTACATGCAGCATCAGAGTAGCTCTTACAGTGATTCAAAGGAGATGTGGGCTAACTGTTGCTTTGTCTCGGTCACCCACACTGTTCATGTGTAATACTTGTATAGCTGCACCTGTGTCAGGTATGGGCCCTGACAGGACTCCTGATTCTCCCTTTGTATCAAGTGACTTCGTTTGCTACTGGGGAGATCTCTAGAGGTGCGTGTCTTGCTTCAGTGAGTATCTGTGAATGAACGGTTTTCAAGTACCTTAGTACGGCACGGACTAACAAGGCAAAACTTCGTCTCTGAATAGGTGTTCTGGTAGCATCTTAACCTGCTTGAGGTCCCTTGATTTGAAGACACATAAAGACGTAGCATATATTTTAGATGTACTTTTCCCCTTTTTTTTAATGTACTCACTGCTTATTAAACATCCTACCCTAAAAGAGGAAGGAGGCTAGTGCTCCCTGCCCTAACTAAAACAGGGTGAAACCCAGAAGTGTGATAAGGCAGTAGGGAGTGGATGGGCAAGGAGCAACATGAAAGCGAATACAGAATGATAGCTTCATTTTTTAATGATTTCAGTCTTATTCAGAAATGTAAGACAAGCATGTGTGTATTACTGAGAATTAAATAGTGGTGTCTAGACTGAACATTTCATTAGATTTTGACCAGAAATAACCATGTCCCCAAACTCCTCATTCAATCTGGCTGACAAAATAAGGACTGCCTGTATCAAGGGATTTGGCGTTGTGTGTGCCCCATGAACATATTATTGAAAAGGGTCTCCAGAATTGCCAATTCCAGTTCCCTGCTTTGGTAAGTTTCCAGTATGCCTGCCGTAGACTGCTAAAACTTTACCTCAAAGATTTCAGGTTTCTTGTGTCCACTGGACCTCAGTTCTGGAATTATGTTACTCAAAATTCAGAGAACTAAATGATCAGTTCACCTCCCTGCCTGCTTCTGGTGTTCACCATCACACCAGTAACAAATGAGCATCTACTACTGCCTGCATTTGGATGTGGTGGGCTATGAAAAGCAGGGAAATATGTAACTGATAGAGATTTCAAAAAGTATTTTTCTAATTGTCCCAAAGTAAAAGAAGAGGAAATTCAGAGCGATATATCATGGGTTTTTGGTAGGGATTCTTTGCTTTGTTGATTTATTTTCTAGGAAAAATCTAGCTTGGCTGAGTGTGTGATTAAGTAGCTGATGAAATAATTCTTTACAAGGAGGAGAACATGCCAGAACATTTGACTGGTGTAAAACTAGACTGCACAGAGGGTTAGAAAAAGTGCAGGGAGGAATAATTTTGTGTTGGCAGGAAGTAGACTTAATAGTACTTTTTTATCTGTAATTTTTATGATTCTATGGCTAACTAGGGAAACGTTTAATGTTCCTGATACAGCAACTGAAGGTAGAAGAAGGAAGATTGACATACCCAGCACTGTTATAATTCATTTCATTACTTCACACAGGGCTTTTATATTGTCATGCCCATAAAGCGCCAGTGTGTGCGCTTATAGCCAATTCATCTTTATATACTGCTGCTGATCCCATTGAAGTGAATGGCAAAACTCCCATCAATTTTAATGGCAGTGGGATATGGCCCATTTTGTAGATATACAATGTATATTTCCTGCACACACTATTTTTCGTGTATAACTTGCCTCTCATCTGAGGTTCAGAGAATGTTTTATAAAGTGGCTAAGTCATAACCATTGATGTAGTCTCCAGCTGATGAGATAACGTGATCTGTCTTCAGAACGAGATGTAAAGGTTGACATTTATTTATCTGCCTATCTATCTATATACCTATCCATCTATCTATTTATTATAAGCATGGTATGCATGTAGAAGGTCTCCATGTGTAAAGTACTGTCTTTGGAAAATTTGCCCAAATAAATTGCAGGAGGTTTCTATGTTAGAAATAGATGATGTTATACCTGCAAGGTTAACATTATGCTTCAGCGTTTGAAAAATAGGAAGCATCAAAGAAAATTGAAGGCAGTATGGATCAGTGGGTTAGTACATTACACAGCAGTCTGCAGCACCAGCGGCTGAGAAAGGTCCCTTTTGGAAAGCATCTGTTTGGATAGCGACTCACTCAATTAGCAAGCTACAAACAAAAAATAAAATTAATTATTGATTCTTTGGATATTTTAGCTAGTGTTCTTATTGAGAACATTTTAGACAGAGGTAAGGTGTCTGTTCCCTCCAGAAACCACCATCCTTGACCCTATTTAAAGAAAATGTACAATGTATGAGCAATATTTTAGTAACCGTAAGCCTTGCTGGTTATGCATTGAAAGATCTGGATTCATAGCAGCATTCAGCATGTGCATACTGGAAAAGGAGTTTCTTGACAGGCTGATGTCTTCACTCAAGAAGCTTCCTTTCTTCACAATAATGTACACTGGAGAGCAGTCACATTCCCAGCTTAATGAGGAACAGGGTTTGTAGAGGACTTGGGCAGTTTGCAGTTTACCTCAAACACTCAGAATGTAGTTGTGAGTTATGTACCAGTAGAGACTAAATAATTCAGCAGACTGCACTGCAGGTGACAGATCATGAAGCCTTACTGTACAACACACTCTTCCACTTAGTGCTTGCTGCAGTCACAGGTCCTGGAATTGGATTACACAAAGACTTACAAACTCTTCCCTTGACTGGATGTATGCTAGGGTATATCTAGCCTGTTGAAGTACCCTTGCCTTTAGTTAGCGCCATGACATTGAAGACTCTATTTATGAATGCGTAGATTTAAGTAGTTGTGCTGTGTTGGTGTAACACAGTAATTGAACAGACAAACACCACCTTTCTGAAGGACATTTGCATCATCTAAATGTACATCATCTAAAAGTCCACTTGCATCCAGTCCCTTGCAGCCGCTCTTGGAAAACAGTAGTTACCTAAGACAGATGAATTAACTGGTTGGTCTTGGTTGGCTGGTTTTCACCATCTTGGTATTTTCAGAGGTTTGTCTGGGTTTTCTAAATATGTGAGTAGTCTTTTATTTAAAGTTGACTTGAACTGTTAGGCTGGGACTTATATTTTTGTGTGGTTCTCAAGAGAATGCAAACCTTGAATTCAAGTGCTGAAAACACGAAGTGCTGAAAACAGTTTCATGTAGAGCTGTGTCTCAAGTGTTGAACTGTGCACTGTAACACCATTCATTGTAAAGCACCTATAAACTGCAACTATGGTTTTGTGGAGAGGATGGTGTTGTGGCTGTAGCATTAACCTGAAGTTCAGGAGATCAGAGTTTGATTCCTAGTTGTGCTGGTTTTGGCTGGGATAGAGTTAATTTTCTTCGTAGTAGCTGGTAGGGGGCTGTGTTTTGGATCTGCGCTGAAAACAGTGTTGACAATGCAAAGATGTTTTCATTATTGCTGAGCAGTGTCTGCACAGCATCAAGGCCTTCTCTGCTCCTCACACCATCCCACCAGCGAGTGGGCTGGGGGTGCACAAGAAGCTGAGAGGGGACACAGCTGGGACAGCTGACCCCAACTGAGCAAAGGGATATTCCATACCATATGACGTCACGCGCAGCATATAAACCTGGGGGAAGAAGAAGGAAGGGGGAGACATTTGGAGTGATGGTGTTTGTCTTCGCAAGTGACCGTTACGCAAAATGGAGCCCTGCTTTCCTGGAGATGGCTGAACACCTGCCTGCCGATGGGAAGTGGTGAATGAATTCCTTGGTTTGCTTTGTGCACGTGCGCGCGGCTTTTGCTTTACCTGTTAAACTGTCTTTATCTCAACCCACGAGTTTTCTCACTTTTACCCTTCCGATTCTTTCCCCCATCCCACCGGGGCGGGGAGTGAGTGAGCAGCTGTGTGGGGTTTAGTTACTGGCTGGGCTTAAACCATGACAATAGATTTTCTATTGATTTCTTTTGGTCAATTTGCTTCTGATGTGATTTTTAGAAGCCCTTAGTGTAGGCCTAACTCTGCTATCAGAATCAAAGTTCCTATTGATTTATCTGAAAACAGAGTTAAGACTTATTGAAGTGTATTTGCTGTTTTGTCCTCAAAGTTTCCAGTGCTCATTTTTCCATCTGTCTACTGAGAATTATGTGTTTTACTCATAGAAATGATGAGAGGATAAATGTACAGATAGATATGTGTGAGCCACACAGATCTTGGAGCAACAAAAGCCAAGCTTGACCCAGTAGCATTTGTTTACTTTGTAAAGGTCTGACTGACTCCACCAATTTCCAGAAGCTGACTAATCTGGGAATTTATTTTGTAAATTATGATGATACTTTTTAATGAGGATTCATTATTTTTGCTGAGAATGTACAATAATAGCAGAGGGTGGGGATGAGGAAGGCTTTTTGCCACAAATTTTCTTTCCATGTTCTTTCTTAAAAGACAGAGTCTTGCAACTCACAGCAGCTGTCAGTAGCCTGCAAACTATTTCTGCCCTCCCTAGCAGATGTCACAGTGGCAATTGGCAGTATACTGTCAACTCCAGAGATGTCAAAGATTAAAATAAGTGAAATTGTTAAACAAAAAAGATATAAAATGTTCTCTCTTAGACAAAAAAAAAAAAAAATAATGTCTGGGCTTCTGACAAAAGCCTGTCTCCCTTACATTTCCTTTTTGCAGAATACAAAATGTTCTAACTTCTAAACTCTGCTTTGCTTTAGTCTGAGAGATGATGCTGCTTTTTCAAATTATTGATGCTTGACCCAAGAAACACAAAGGGCATGTTTTATTTTTTTTGAAGTTGCATCATACAAATTGGCTCCCAATGCGGAAGAGAAAGTGGTTTGGAAAAGCATTTACAGTTGTGAGGTTTCAGAGGCAGGGGATGTCAAAAGGGGACATTATCAAATTTCACTCTCTGAAGGCTACTCTGCTGCTTCAAGGAATGCAACATTTTTGTGGCTTTTAGAGTTGATTTGCAGCAGAAGTGGTTTTTTGGAAGGGGGAAATAAATACTAGTTCTGACAAGAAGGGATGTCTGAGGAGGAACAGGAGAAGAGATGTGTTGAGCTAAAGAGGAAAAATGATCAGACTTTCTGCTGGATTTAATTACTATACTTAAAGTAGTACACAGGGACTATGAATGGAATAAATATTATACATTAGTAAATAGAAACATATGCATAAAATGGATTTTGAGCCCCAAATTTCCCATGCTGGAACCAAAATACTGCAGAGTGCACCAACGATTTGGAAGAATGATTTAAAATAAAATTAAGATAATTATCGTAATGATTGGAATACCAGTGTGTCAGTTATTTCCAGGTGTTTTCAAGTGACAGAAGACTTGAATCACTGGCTTAAAGTGGAAAATAAAGAGTCTTAGGAACAAAACAGTACTCTGAACTGCTGGCTTTGTCCCCTTTCCATGGTCTGACTTGCATAAATTTGTAGATATAGAACTTCTCATACTCTGCAAGCAGTAAGATCTTTATCATTAAAACCTGGGAAAGTCCAAGTTCAGGAAGTTGAAGTGCAATGCCTGCCTTTCAACTGGAAGATCATTTTCACAAGATGTTTCCTAGAATGAGGGCATAATAAACTGTGACTCAGAATAGACAGAATTATTACTGGTAACCAATTTTGGGTGAGTTGTTTTAACTTCATGCATTGGGCAGTCTCTTGGAGAACTATACGGAAGTCAACATGGCAGAGTTGCTCTTTGCCAGCTCTACTGAATGGATCCATGTTTTCCTCTGAAGTGTTTGACAGTGACTCTTTTCAGAGATTCAAAACTGGACTAGATTGGACTGTATAGGCTTTGTTTGATGCTGAAAGGCACTGTCTGTGTTTCTGTGAAAAATGGTCCAAACAGTATTTAAAAAAAAAAAAAGCTTCCCACTATGCTCACATGTGCACACACACACAGAGCCTTTTAGTTTAGACTGTAATGCCTGAAAGATACATACAGTGTGATTAAGTTCATGGGATCAGAGATAAGGAAGTGAAAGCTGATTAAATGCACTGGGCTCTGTTTTGTATTGTCTGTTTTATTGAACTGTTGGATTATTGATTTCTTTTACATATTTTGAATAAGCAGAACATTTGGAAGGGGAAAAAAAACCCCTACGCTAGGGAAAAATATCTTAAAAATCTTAAGCCTTCCAAAGTTTCTTCTTTTTTTTTTTTTTTTTTTAAAGAAAAGAAGGTGGTAAAATTGCTGCTTCTGAAATATATTCTCCTTGTTTTAGAACCTAAAAAGCTTTCTAAGGAAGTACATTCTCTGTTGAATCCTACAGTAAAAGGAAATGAGAAGTCTCTTTCACTCTTTACATGATACCTTTAGTGTGTCTGAAATGGAGTAAGGTTAACAGTGGCCAAGTGACCAATGTGTCAAAGTCATATGCACTTCCTTGAAGACTTCGTCTTTCAAAATTATTTCAGCACTTTGAAAATGGTAACTTAAAGCTCAAAATGGACAGTTTCAGTTAGTTTTATAAGGCAGTTCTTCCTCCTGCTACCTTGGTTACTTCAGGTACACAGCTGCTATTGCTGATGGTGAATGGGAAAGTGCATTTGATCTGCTGTAGGGGATTTTAATGAAAACATTGTGCAGACTTGTTTTGAAAAAGAAAATGTAATGTTTTCTTGAAATACCTGCAACTGGTTTAGACTATTTAATTGATCATTGTTATGATGAATAAAGCACGACCAGCTATGAATGGGTGTGAAATTTTGCAGTAGCAACGGTGGTGCAGGCAGAACTTAGAAATGCCATCATACCAGCTCAACTCTAACAGCCTGTATATCCGTGTTTAACTCAAATTATGTGACAGAGTGTTGCAAAGAGGATACCTTTAGGAAGAGAGGACAGCATACAAATGCCCAATGGTGGTGTAACAAAGATAATTTCAGACTGCAAACCATTGCTTTGGCTAAGTATGTTTCAGAGAGTCCATCTGATATCTGCAGTCAGTCTCCACAATGTATTTGCACCCTGACCGCCCACTCCACAAGAACATGAAAGTTTAGCTGAGTGCAGCTAAGCCCATATAGGCGCACAAATAGGTTTCACCTTCAAAGGAATGTAAGATCCATAAGAAAAGCCCCATCCCTTTGGATAGCAACTTTCTCCTCGTGGTCTGCTGCCAGGCGAAGTGTGGCCCAGAAGAATGGTCACGTGCTCCTCCAGGACATCTCTGCTGCTCTCCCTGGAGTGAGCACATGGGGAAGCTCAGCTGTCCTGAGACACTTTGCTCCCTTCGCTGCTGCTTATTCCTGCTCTGCAGCACATAGCACTTGTACAACACCCTCCCTGTTTGTAAAGAGAATTGTTTTGTTTCTTTCTACCCAAAGTTTTAGGGGAGGTAAAAAGAAAACCTGTAAGAACTGTAGGAGAGGCAAAAGCAACTCTGGATGGGGGTGAACAAGATGGTTTGGTGTGAGGGAGAAGTGAATGAGTGCTTGAGACAGTTACATTAGCATCCAAAATAAATTTCTTCAATCAGAAGCACTGGCAAGGATCACTTCTATGATTTTAGGGAAGCTGGAAAGCATATTAAGGGGTTCTCTCTTGCATTTTCTCTCTCAGCAGTCATTTTTTGCTGTACTGGGGGACAAGGTATTGGACTAGCTATGTGTTTGGTCTGATAACATATGGCTGGTTTTAGGACTTCTCACAGTAGGATGGCTCACTTCACAAACTCCTCTCCCCAAAAAGGTAACATTTAAAGAGAATGAAATGATCCTTAAAAACTAGTCTTATTATTGCATGTATAGCAATATGATTCCAGGCTGCTTTTGGTTTTCAAATTTCTGTGGGTAAGCAGTAAACTTGAAGATTTTCCTCCAAAACGGCAATGGTACTTCTGAATCAGCAAAATATATACCTGATCTTTGCTCTTCTTTCTTTGGTGTACTTCCTTTTTGAAATAATTGTTTTAGAGCATCACTAAATCTGAAAAAGCCAGCCTTAAGCACAGCCATTTTGACAGTGGCCTATCCTGGAGGAAGAAGTTAACAAATGTGACAAGTGATACTAGAATATCACTGTATTAATGCCTCCTTATGTTTTATGTTGTATATTTGTTCGGTGAGCCTAATGACATGAGAGTGAGATCAATTCTTTCCCCTTTCTGTCTTTAACTCATATTCTGTAATGACAAGTCTGTGATGATTTCTTTGAACTTTTGCTCTCGGACTCAAATTGGGACCTGCATAACCAATGTTAACGTTTTGTCTCTCATGGGCTTCAAGTAGAAGTATTTTTCTATTCTATGATATCTAAATATTATTCAGCTGAAGAACTGATTTTCTCACCTCTTCTAAAAGGTCTGAATATGCTTACTCTAAAATGCAAAGTCTATAACGAATGCCAACCTAGTAAGTTTACCGGAGGGTGGTAAAACAGTAAAAGTTAAGTGGTTGTTTTCTTTCAAGAATCCGTTCAAAATGGAGTAATAGTGAAGTTAAGCATCAGTTCATTGGCTTAATTTATATCGTGTCTGAGCTATTCCAACCTCTACTGGAGAAGAGCTGTCTTGGCTATTATCACATTTGGATATAGAGTCAGCTCTAATCTTGCATATTTTCACTACTGTATTTCCAGGAAAGATGAGTCTGTTGAGCCTTGCATACAGGCCTGTCAACACATTTCAACTCCCAGGACCAATATTATAACACATTTATCTCAGAAACCTACTCCATTAAAGGATGTCAATACATATGTTAGACTTAAAGACTTTCTAACTGCTCTTACCTTGTAGCAGTCCCTGTTGTTCTGAATTTACACACTGAAAACATTATCTCCTGTCTGTGTCAGGAGGGTCTTTGCTCTGTATTCTTTCCCTACAGACCCATTGTACTTTGCATGCCGTATTTCCCCTATCAACGTTGGCAGGTATACTCACAGGCTTATAAAGGATTTGTTAAGAAATTATCTTGAGACCCTTGTGTCTGATGCAAATATAAATAAGTCAGCTGCAATTTTCCTGTCACAAAGGAGATGACATAAAGGCAGTGCTTGAAAAATGAAGGAAAATACATAGCTCGTTTATATGTTAAGGGAGACAAGCCTTCCTGGGATTGTAGCCCCTGGCACTGTGACAAGGCAGCAAAACTCAAGCAAATCCTTAATAGGTATAAATTCTCTCCAGGGACAGATGCTCCACTGGTGTAAATTCTCACAGTTTCAGCAGAGCAGTGGTAGCCAATACCAGCTAGGAATCCGCTCCATCCTTTGAGAGGGAAAGGTTTTCTAGAAGTTTTCACTTCCAAGATCCAGGCTTCCACATCGCTTTGCCTTAGCGATTAGTTTAGGACTGTAATCTCTAGACGGTCTGGGGGCACAAGCCTAATCACGTAAGCAGTGTGCTTTGAGCAAAAACAACCTCTGAAGCTTGCTTTGTTCTCGGAGGAAAGGGAATGGTGTCCCTTGGTTTCCTCCACAAACATAAACTTTCTGAAGACTTGAACATACTTGTAGCTACTAGGGATTTGTCTTGCTATTCCAAAGGTGTCTGGAGTGCTAGTACACAAAAATTAAGAACCTGAAAAGCAGGGCTCAGAGAAGGGAAGAGAGACATAAGACCACAACTAACAAGCTACTGACTTGCTTCCTCTTTTAAACATAAGTGTTCTCTCTAACTTATACTGTAGGCAAGCCCAGTCCTATCCTACCTAAAATTTTCTGGCTTTATTCTCAGAGTAGAAGAGACTTACATACTATCTGCTTGGTGAAAACTACTGTACATAGTTTATGCAGTGCTTGCAAACAAAAGTGACAGTTTTCTGTCTAGTCCTATTTGAATTCCTGGTGCTGTAAATGAGACTTACTTGACTTTTAGTGTCTAGAAAGGCAATAACTTGCATCTATATATATGGATAGTTCTATATATATATGTATACTGGTATGTATATTCATGAGAAGAGTGTATTAAAATGTAGTGACACAAAAGTAATTTTCACTTCAATTTCAGAGAATAAAGCAAATCCATCTTCTATCAGTCATACCTCTCCCACATTGTCTGCCTCAGAGAATGGGATTTGAATTGTTCAAATAGAATTAGTATGTCATGGCCTTGACCTGAATAGAAACAAGAATTAAAAAAAAAAAAAAATATATAGAAGATGCCTGTGTAATCTGTGGGGCTTCTAGGGCTGTTAATCTGTGAGCATTGTTAATTCACAGTAGCAATAACCTCCTATATTAGTGAAGCTGAGTGTCAATATTAACACGTGGTATTATATGCATTAAAAATGCTCTGTTTGCCTTTTTTTTTTCTTTCTCCTTCTAACATGCATGATCAGTTTCAGGTATAACACTTTAAAATTTGTACTATATTCAGCCAATCCAGATCTCATTACATTAAACAAGCACTGTACAGGAAGAAAATGGATCACATAAATGCCACTAATATTATTCATGAATTTTCCTGTTGCAGAAGGTTGGAAATATTCTAGAAATATTCTCTTATAAATGACTTTGTTTAAGTTCTGGTGTTGTATTTCTGTATTTTTTCATTACTATTTAAGAGGTTTTGATTCATTTCTTCAGATAAAATTCAATTCTTTACTGTTGCTGTTTGTTCTCTACTGTTGATGGTAATGTTCATCTCTCTTACCTCCTTTCCACCTCCCTGTTGGTCTCTGGATATCAATCTGTATCACAGACCGGAATCTCAAATTGCTGTAGCTTTTCACAGAATAGGGATTGGTTTGGTTTTTTTTTTTTTTTTTTTGTTAGTGTGGTTTGAATCAGCCACAATTTATGACTGTTCAATACTGTTTCAGCTGCTGTAGGTAATAGTTTAATTACCTGTTACCTGATGTAAAGCTATACCTGATGTAAAGCTATTTACATACTGGCAGTTGCTGTTGGACATTGTGTTGTAAAACAGCCCAAAATATGGGTACAGAAATATATAGATTATTTAGTGCATATAATATAAAATTAGAATATGTATAATATATGTAAGATACATAAGTAAAAAACATATAATATTGTATATGGCATGCATATGGTCTAGGACAACTGCAGGTAAGTATTCTGGAGGTGTCTTATTAATGGAAAAGCTCCAATTTTAAATTGGACCATACTGTAGTGTTTAATAGAAATATCTGTGTCGTTAATTTCTACAGAATACTTTAATACAATTTTAAAACAAGATTCTATCTAATTCCACAGGTTTTCACAATAATTTCTGTATAAATCCATGGCATTTATATGGTGTTTTATTGTTTCAGTTATTCTTTTTTTCAGGTTGCACAAAATCTTCCCATAAAGAAGTACAGTATCTTTTACTTGTGATTTGCTAAAGTCCTAGACCAACCTGTGGTACGAAATGCAAAAGTGACATTCTCTTGACAAGAACAAGTCTATGTTTATTGAGCATTGTTGGTTACCTGAAAAGATCACTTGTGCATATTAATTCAAGAAAGCTCTTCTATTGGTTATGATATATGTATGTTGAATGCCTTTCCTGGTCTGTCACTATAAACATCAGGAGGGTAATGATGTACAGCCTACTAGTGGGTTTGAGCTTCAAAGAAGAAAGCATGGTGAAATGGAGCAATGGCAAAGTCGATGAGTGTTGTGAGTTCTTTTTAGTGATACTACTGCAGCTAATTCACAAATCTTTTTCCTCTTCATTCACTCTCCTGTCTATTTTTGGAGGAGCAGGGTCCAGTGTGAGAGTTGGCAGATCTTGAGGCATTGTGTTATCTCCACTTTGTTTCACTTCGTTTCTGTTCTCACTAGCCTGGGGCCCTTCTGGTAACTTTATCATTCACATGGCCATGAGGTCTTGAGGGAGGGCGGTTTCCAGTGATGCTGACATTATTCACTGCATTACATCTGTGAATACTGGCTTCAGAAGCTACTGGCAAGAGAGCAGTTTTTCTGAAGAATTGACCTCTTGCTTGACCATAAAATTTCAACACCTTTTCTTGTTTTGTTTTGTTTTTTTTCCTTCCATCTGCTGTGGAAGGAAAGGTGAATATTGGGCTCTGGAGAGGACAGGAGACCAGGTGACTTACTACTGGCTCCTTTATTTGTTGACCACAGGGTTTATTTGTTGACCAGGTCTATTTATTTTTTATTATTTGTTTGTTTATTTCAAACAGGTGAAATGATTCTGATTCACTTGGCCAAGCAAGATCACTGTGACTGACAGCGTACTTTTAATAGATTCCTCCAGTAATGATTAGGCCAATGTAATACAGGCAGTGCTTGAATTGTTATTTACACTCACATATGAATATTCAGTGATGTAGTATTTTTGGTGGCATGGGTTGTTTTCTGTAATTATGGTAGGTCTACTTGTCAGATAATACCAATATACTGATTGATACAAAATGGCACTAATTAGAGAAATCTGAAAGGTCGAGAGGGTCAGAGATGTGCTGCTTGTTGTTGGTGTTTATTTCTTTTGACTAGGCTGAGATGTGTGAACTGGATTTTTTCTAACTTGGTGATTAAGGTATAACAGTATTCATTTTAATAGAAAATTGCTATTGGTCCTGAATTTCTATAGTCTCTTTTCTATCCTCTTATGTTTGTGACTTCTGTTCACTAAAGTTATTAAAACTCTTGTGCATTCTGGATATGAATAAGAAAATAAAAACTGTTACTAGTATGTTCACTCTTTACTACCAGAAATGCACTTTTTTTTTTTCCACAGCAGATTGCTGCACAGAATATTATGAGTTATAGCTTTATTTACCTTCATCCAATAATTTTGCTGCAAAGGGGCTGTTAATAAATCTAAGCCAAAAGGGAAACACCAGTGAAAATATGGAAATGTTCAACCTCAGTCCCAGGTAAGCTCGTTTTGGTCTAATGCAAGTTCTCTGGCATATCAGTGTGTAAAGAGACATGGAGGAGAGTTGAAGATGGTGGTGTGGGGGAGAACACAAGCATTCAGATATGGTTTATCTGCCTCATTTCCTGAGCTGTATTTCATTGCTCTCATTCTTTTGCTGTGCTAACTAACCACAAAATGGCCACAGAGTTCCATCTTCCATCCTGTCTCAGGTTTATCAGGCAAGCAGTCAAAGCAGGGTAGGGGAGAGGCATTCTGTAGCCTAGATTATGGCATTGAAGGCTGCACGATAACATTACAGGGCATGAAGTGAAGTCAGTGCGGCCCACAGGATGGTCCAGTGTTGAGGAAAACCATTCTGCTTTCTTCACACAGAAGGGTAGCTGACTTTGTATTCACAAGGGAGGCTGTGGCACCTGAAAAGCTTCATACCTTGTAGAATTGCATATTCTTGAGTATAAGCAAGCAGGTTTTGAGGTCAAACCATTTACTGTACAGAGGGCTTTCTAGGGCAATAACTATCTTGCCCTTCTTTTCTTGTGTTTCTGCAAGGTCTAACATCACTGGGTTCTGGTCCACAGCTACACACCTAAACATATATTGTGAAATATACATGTAGTGAAATACACATAATAGATTTGTGTAAATGTGGAGCTAGGTGAGCATTGCTGTAATCAGCTTCATTTTTTTTTTATTGAATCTGCACACAATCATCTGAGCAAGGTGAATTTACGTAGAAAAAAATTCTTTATGCCTGTAGTTAAAAATGCAACATATCGAGTCCTGATATCCAAACCATTTGTATCAGATTTCAGTTAGACAAGGCAATTTTTCATACCATGACAACCATCTGCCTAATAGGAGATGTCCCTTTCCTTTCAAAGGTGGTGCTCCTATTTTTACTAAAGGAAAGGAAAACCTTTCAGGATTTTAAATTCTGAATATATGAAATAGGTTTTCAATCTCAGAGCAAAGTGTAATTTCATTAAGTTACTTTTTAAATAAAGTTATTTTTTGATGTGGCTTAAAATCATGTTTTCTTCTAGGCATATCTGAATTCAGCACAGCCGGGAAGTATAGGCTATACATATAGGCTGATGATTGACGCTCTACTTCCTAATTACATGCGTAAGTAGGAAAGAACCAAGAGTTTTCTGTTATGTTCAAAGGCCAGAGACAGACCATTATGGTAGTCTGATCTGACTTCCCACACAACAGAGGCTGTTTGCAAACCCTTGGAGTAACACACGGTTTGGATTTGTTGTTTCAATTTTAAATGTTTTGTCTATGTGAAGCAAGTGCAAAAGGTGTTAGAGAGGAGCTTAAGCAAGGAATAAAAAACAGGAGAATTTGGAATCCAGCCATTAGGGTTGAGATGAGGAAGAGATGATCTTGCAGTTCAAAGCTACTGTGAGAGGTAGAGAAGAGTTTTGAGCAGTAAGAGGATAAACAAGGGAAGAGAGATGAGAATTTCCATTTAAGAGAGCAGAGAGCAAGTAGAACTTTAATCTTGAGAGAATGACCTAATACAGATTAGGACTTCAAAATGGAAAAATGCAGACTAAGGTGTATAATTTGTCATGCTAAAGAAATTTTTATTTGCAAGACTGTCCATTCTGACTTCTAAAGGAAAAAGTTTCTCCCATGCCCAGTTATGCACATTTATGGCTTTGATTAAATATCCTCGTCCTTTTTACAGCTGTTAGCCATATGCCAGCCCTATTGTATAATGGGTTTACACATTGTCATTGAGTTCGTTGTTGATTATCCAAGGCTTAACAGAAATAGGCAAGCTTCAAACTGGTATCTCCAGCTTATTTCTAGTTACAGCGTATTTTTCTCCTCCTTACTTTATCTTCCCCACCATTTTTATTCAAGTAGCCTGTCCTATCATAAGTCAAGACCATAACGTAAAATCTTTTTGGGAAAGAGACACTGTTTTAGGAGAGGCTCATGCAAATGTCTATATTCTACATTCCCTTGAGGTAGGATCATGTCTTAGGCTTTTGTGGCATAGTGCAGGACTCTTCTCCTACAGATTTTGTGACATAGCAAGCCAGACGGTCTCATGCTGTTATGTGATGCAGTGCAGCACTTCTGTGTGTCAGGAAAAAGAAAACTTGAAGTGTTCTAGGAAACTGGAGCTCTCTGCTGTTGCACAGGCTTTGAACCTTTGGCATCATAAGTACGGTTGGGTGGGTGGATGGATTCCAATCCACTGTGGAGCTGCAGCAGAATGCAGCAGTGTTAATTGATTGTATTAACAATATGTTCTCACACTGTAGGGTTGAAATAGTAGTGTATGCTTGTAGCTGGAAAAGTCTTGTTCAAAAGACGTAAACCACATAAAGCACCTAGGTCTCAGTGAAGCGGGGTTCATGGCTATGTCTGTATTACCTAATAACACTGTTAAACAGAAGCAAATGTGTGCAGCAGAACAGTTGGGGCCGAGGATCCAGCATTGTGTATTTCAACAGCTTACGCTGGGTCAACTGTAGCTTGGTGCTGTGAACTCATTGGCCATTAGTGACTAAAGAACATTAGGTGGGCTCTTGGAGCGCACCATCTGAATGAGTTTCATCCAAAAGGAATCCAGTTTTCACCCTCCAAAACACCCCGTAATGTGAACCAAAAGTCTGGTGAGACAGAGTTACTCCAAAAGCACAATCCTGATTCAAAGCAAAATACCAGTGTACGTGTATTTCACACCTACCCTGGGAATACACAGGTAACTGAGCAACTGAGACAGCTGTTGTGTGATCCCTCTTCTGTTTAATGAAAAGCCATCCTGTGCTGGATGAGTTTAGCAGTGCTAAACTCTGCTAGGTGGCAGGGAGACTGCCTGGTCTTCTCAACTGTATAATCTCAGTTCACTTCTGCCTGCCCTTTGCTCCCTTCCTTAGCCTCAAGCTGTCAGTATTTTGAGTTAGTTGGACTTCAGAAAGAAAAGAGTGAGTTAAGCCTTCTTACATGTTTTTAAAAAATCCCACTTGAATATTGGTTTCTTGGTGGATTTTCAGATCTTTAAAGTTCATGTTTTCAAGCTTTACACTGTGCTTGTTCTAATACAAATTCCACTAGCATTTTCTGTGGATCTCTGATCCTTCAAGTCTAAGATGATGAAAGTAATTAGCGAAATGGTTGTTCTCTAAATATAGGGAAGCCTTTTAAGTAAGGGCATAGAAAGAATTAACCTTTTTTCCCTCCCCATATACCTCCTAGAGATTTGAACAATTGATTTTACATAGGTAACAAATTAAAGTTTAATAGCAGTATGATGAATACACTTCAGTTCTGCAGCTTATTTCACATGCTCTTGAAAATGAGTGCTTAGACACATTATCCATGAAAGATAGCTGACATTTCTGGTAATTGGCACAAACACGGAGTCTGTGAGGCCGTTTTACTCCTTTAGCTGTTGGTCTGGGTTTTTTGTTTTTTTTTTAAGGAAAGCAGACTTTAGAAAACCCAATGGGTAACCGTTAAGTTGGAACATACATAAGTATACAGTCCCTTCAAAGAACATTTCTGGCCTGAACCACCTGAGTCTGTTGGATTGTTACATGTACCATTAACTAAAGAATATGGAGATACTGCAAAATTCATTCCAACTACTAAACCTTATGTGTCTTTGTAACTGATTTTGCAAGATATTTAATGCTGTGTAGTCATTAATGTCCCTTGGTTGAGCTCACCTTTTCCACTAAGTCTACATCAAGGTAATCCAACAGTTTATAGTCCATTGTTCCTGATCCACCCTGATGTAAGGGAGAAGACAAAGATGCCTCTTGGTCTATATTTTATAACAAGAACTATGGAAAACTGTGTGCTGTGAAATCACTTAAAATAGCTGTAATTTTTCTCTGAGGCTTCAATTTTGCAAACTGTCCAGAAAAAGCTTATGAACACAGATTTTTAGTATAGTCTCCATGGCATGAAATGGAGAGAGTATGGATATGCACAGCTATTCCCCACATCAAGATCTGTTTTCATGTCATTTTCTACTGTATTCTGAACTAACCATGAAAAAACAAATTAGGAAACAGGATAATTAGTTTTGAGAAAGAGTTGCTTACAGGCTTTTAGGTATTTTTGATCTCAGTCTACTGTACTCAAGTGTGATAATGGATAATTCATTTGGTAAATTAGAACAAGATTCTACTACCAAAACATCTTGTCACAAAATTTGTTAATTGAAGCCAAGAAGTCAAAAGACAATGAAAGCAGTCATGTATATCTAACAAAAGATATGTGTGTATGTTCTGCTTTAAAACTCATGAGCATAAATGTATAAATGGAAACATTTTCAATGGTAGAAAAATCCACCACTGAAGAAATCACCCTTTAATGTAGAAATTTGCAATACAAGTTATAGAATCTTAATTCATGAAACTTTACAACTAGCTATTCTGTATAATTAAGTGTATTTTGAATGCGTTGCATCAGATATACAGACCACAACTTGAGAAACGATTTCCATCTGAGCTGAAGCTCTTCAGTTTTTTATATACATATGTATATGCTTCATATACAATCTATGATTAAACATATGTGCTTTGCCTTTCAGAAAATCAAACACATAAAGTGTGATCCAGAAATGGCTGAATCGAGGAAACAACTACATTGACTTTAGGCATCTACTTTTATGTTTTGGCACTTTTGAAAATAAAAGCTTTTCCTTTGTCTTTTGGTACTCTATGATTTTCATTCCCTTCATCAGAACAATAAGTCTTTGCTAATTTGCAATGGTGAATGAAAAAACTTGTACATTAATTAATTTTGTGCACTAGCAAGTAAACCATTTTACAAGGATGGGTACCGCTTCAGTAAACATATTCTGTTTCTCTTTTTTGTCAGTGTTAGCATATCTTTATTTATGATGCTTCATAGTCTACTAGTCAATGTTCTGTCCTATATCTGCAGAAATAATGAAATAATAATAATAATAATAATCTTGACTACAGCATATGCCTTATCTCTGAAAGGTGAGAACAGTCCACAAATGCTATTTTCTTCAAATAATAAGCAATGCTATTTAGGAAAGTGCTTATAAACAAATGTCTTACGGGACTTACACAGCATCATTTTAAAGGTTCTGCTTTTGTCAGAGAATTAAGCTAAAAACCATCTGCTTTCTGTCTTAGAAACATTGGAACAAATCCAAATTGGGAGATAGTAGCCTCACTTGCACTGAACTAGATTCACTTTAATACTAATTGGAATACCAAGCACCTGTAATTGCCTCCCGGAGCCTGTGAGAAGGAAGCAACATGATATCCTCCCTTCCCCTGCTGGCTACAGCTCTGCTCTGACAGAAATGCCCAAGGGCAGGAGCCCGAGTACCACGGGTTTTTTGCCCCACACAGCTGAGCAGTCTTCCCAGTGCTCCACCTTCTCTTGCCTGTATTCCCCCTGCCTGTGAGCTTGTCTTCTCTTATGGTCACCTGTGGAAGATATACCTTTTCCTCCTTCCAGCTCATGTGGCTACATCCCTCACCAACACTTACAGTGTTCTTTCCCAAATTACTCATTGCTCCTTTCCTAAGCCTCATGCTGCCTGCCACTCTTATTTAACTCTTTCTTACCATTGACATACGCTGGTTTTCCATTCTCCCTCACTTTTCCTCTACAAAGTCTTAGTGTGAGAATGCAAACTGCTGCTCAAAGCAGTAACTGCAGAAAAGCTGCTTGTCTCAAGCCCATAGGACAATGTCACTCCAATGCTGACATGAGCTGCCTATACTGTTTTGAGAGGCAGAATGGGGAAATTGCTTCTGCAAGGAATATAAGACAGATGGCTGCAAGTACAGCAAGTACTTATTTGCTGGAGGGAAATAAAACCTGCGCCTATTGCACTCTGACAGATTGGTTTGAAAGGGTTCCATGCAGTTTATAATCTCCAACCTGGTAAAGAGAAACTTATTTAGCATCAGTGACTCTCGCCATTTAATCCTAACTCTTTCAGTGGGAAGAGAAGACATAAGATTATAAGTAGTAGCTTGGTAGCTATAAGCAACTGTTTTAATCAATATATCTGTAGGCAATGTGGAAGTTGCAGGATGAGGAAATACTGGATGTGAGAGACAGTGGTACCTTTCCATGAACAACAAGGTCAGAAGAAAGACATTGTCAAGCAGGTAGCAAATAAACATAAATTTTGCCTTCTGTGGATCCATATACGGTCATGTGTTCATATCTGATTACCTTAGATGGATTAAGATATTAGTAAGACAATAAAAGGCAGGTTTGGCATCATGATGGCACTTCTTTGTCCTTGAAACTCTGTGGTTGGAGAGGTTCCCATTTGTGGATGCCAGGTGGTTCTTGAAACCTGGTTGCTGAAATGAGGGAAGATTTCTACCCAAACAGGTAGTTTTCCTATGGATATTCTCTACTCCTGGTTGTTATATATCTTTCTTCTTTTGTATTGTTTTAATTTTCAGTCTGTGTATCCACTTTCTTTCTTCGTGTTTTGTTAATGACCAGTTACTATAACAGTAGTTTAGTTCTAAGATCTTTTTGTTTTTACCAGCCAGCACATCTGGGCATGCTCAGAGTTACTGATATTTTTGCAGCAATCTCCTTGGAATCGGGAACATAAAATTGGGAAGACAGATTTTACTGAATGTCAGCTAAAGTATCCATCTCTCCCCATTCACATGCCTGTTTTGTGGAAGTGAAAACAATATCTAGTAGCCTGCTTCCTCATTAAAATTAGTCTGACATTTAATAATTTTCCTACTTTTTCAACTTTATGACAAAGGATCCATTAGGCTCTCATCCCTGCCTTTACACTGTTCTGTTATAATGGAGGGCTTCCAAGATATAGTACTTCCTCCTCTCTACAGCACCTAAAAAGAAACCCTGTTCCGTAGGGCTTCGGCTTTGCCTCCATTTACATGATGGTAAATGCAGAAGAACTGCAAAGGAGTCAATCCTGTCACTCTCAGTCCTCAGTGCATAAAGCCCCAGTTGCCATTAGCCTTTTGGCCTATATACCCTATGAAAGTGTCATTGTCAGGACATGATTCTCCTAGATGATCTTTCTTAGACAATTATTTCAGGCTACAGCTGTTATAACTGATCTTGCTTTATTTTACGGCTTTATTGTCCCATGCTTTGTTTTATCATTGCTTTTTTTGTTTGTGGTTTGGGTTTTTTTGTTGTTGTTGTTGTGGGGATGTCTTTAGAATAAATTATTTTATTTTAGATTATACCTAGGTCTTTGCTTTTTCAGTCTATATGCAGTCTGTATTTTGAATACATTATTTTTTTTTTCTGCTTTATATGGCATCTACTAATGTCTTGTTATAGGAATAAAGATGTTTAGTTTGAGCTTTGTCCCCTTCTGATGAACCCCTGCTGTAGTATCTAGAGGGTTTAATATATCTCTACTCAGCACTAGGCCTACATTTTCATAATATGTATTTACCATAAAAATGTTAATATTAAATATTGATTAAAACATGCTAGTCTTTGAATTGTGTGTGTCCTGGCACAGCAATTTTCTAGTGCCTGCATGTAAGAACTTCTATTTTTTCTTCACAGTCTTCTGCACTGAAATCGTGATGGTCACTTATGATGAATCATTTTAATTGCCCCTTGATTTGTAATACCGCATTTCTTTAAATGCCACATGCAAATGGAGGTCTCTTGCTCCACAGTCTGTGATAGAAACGTAGACATTTGTTCCACTGAGTAATGGGGTAGGATCAAATTTTCCAGCAGAAATCAATATTAGATACAGTCCAACATCACCTGTAGAAATGCACTGCATTAGAAAAGTGAACATCAAATGAATCACTCTTTCTGTGGCTTTCTTTCCCTTGTGGATGAGCTCTGACCTCAGAGGAAGTGGTGGTGTTTGTTTGTTTGACTTTGCAATTGTTTTATCTATGATTAGAAGATAGAATTTACAGTCATAAGCCCTAAATGTCTGAAAATGGGTAACCCCTCAGGGTAGAATTTAGCAGATTACAGTGGCTGGAGAGAAGGATGTTTGCCTTTCCAAGGAAGGGATGGATGTAACCAGAGCAACCTGTAACAGCTCTTTTAGTTTGGCTCTGGCTAAGAACTGAGAAGTGGTCATATCAGTTAGTCAAAATGACCCAAATCAATCTTAATGAAACTTTCATCTTGTTTTGCTGCAGGCAGACCCTGTGAGATTTTTTCAGTTCTCAGCACTGGTGGAGAACACATACCTGTCTCACTTTTCCTGAAAACAAGAAGTCAGGCTGGGATGCTGATATAGCAACTCCTCTGTGCCACTGCTCTCTAGACAGCAGTCTGGTTTTCTTCTTTGGTTTCGCATATTCCACAAGGAAGTATAACTTAGAGTTTTTTCCTTTGTGTTTGTTTGGATTTTTTTAAATAGCTGTGCCTATGGTTTACTTGAATCTAACTACTGCATTTGTAAGGTGCTAGCTATTGTAATAAATAGACAGAAGGCAACCAACAGAGTGTGGCTGTTAGAGAAGAGATGAGTCTTGGTATTTCTGTAAGCTACTCTCCTTTGTTACTTCAGACTATAAAATGAGTGTAGGAATCAATGTGCAATATTAGATCAGCATCTCAGATACTCCAGTAGTCTGTGTCCTTACATTCCTTTGGCCCTGGACACTTCATAGACACTCCAAAGTGTCTATGTTGGTGATAAACTGATGTAGAAAGTGGGTGGTTTTTCTGGTTTGTGGGGTTGTTTTTGTCTTTTTTTTGTTTGTTTTCTCCTAACTTCAGTGATTGAGGTTGACTAATTATCTGAAAAGTGATGATTTATGGCCCTTCAAACTTCTGGAGACTTTGCTTTTGTTTCCTTATTTTCAGCATGCTTTTGGATGTTCTTGAGAACCACCCAAGGGAGATCTGCTTTTAACACCCTTATTAGGGAGGAGGAAATATTTTACTTCAAAAAGCCTGTATTCTGTTTGTTTGTTACTGTAAATTTAAAAATAACAAGCTTAGGAATATTTCAAAGTTCTCTAGAGAATGGAGCCTAGTTCTGGAGGCTGATGGCCAGATTGTGCTACCAGGTATGATATAAATCAAGAATAACTCCATTGATTGCAGGGCCATTACTCTGGCATAACCAGGAGCAGAATGTGACCCTCAGTTTAATTTCTGAAATGGCTTCTGAATTTATTGGAGCTATGCATCTCTGCAGGACCTTTCATGGCTTTGCTGCAGTCCTAGCCTGATGTAAATCAGATTTCCTTGCAGCTGAGAACAGTGCTGATTATATATGAAGCTCTAATAATCTTTGCTGGAGTTTTGTGTTCCTAGGACTATCTTAGGCACTCAGACAGCTTACCCTTCTGCCTGTGACCTGAAGAAAGAGGAAAGTGTTTTACAGTAGTAGTAAAGAGATTACGTTAGATGAAGTTATTTTCAGTAGCTATATCAGGAAGATTGAGAGTCAATTATCCTGGTCAGGTTCATCTTTAGGACACAAGCAAAGAAGAGGGTTGAGACATTTATGTTGTACTAGCCAAAAAAGATTTAAAGATGCTGTGTTTGCACTGAGTACTTGGGCCTTATCAACGGGAGCAACTAGTGAGGTCACTGATCATATTTTGGGAGCTGGAGAGTATTGTTTCACTCTCTTTTGGGGTGTTCCTTGACCTCTTGGACTCTTTTACTCAGGAGAGCAAGCAGACTGTGTGACTTTCATCACCTATGGCAGTGCATATTTGGTAGGGACAATAGTGCTGAGGCTCCTGATAGTATTTCTGGGTCCTGTTTTGTGAATTTCTTCTCTGTTGCCAAACATGCTCTGATTTCAGAAAGCTTTCTGACATTGCTCTCTTCTGACCCTGCCTTCAATCTCACATTTGTATATAAGTTGTATATATATAATTTCTCTAAAATAAGATGCTAGCTACTTTTTTTTTTTTTTGCTTGCTTTTTTTTTTTTTAAAGTAATACTTACAAGATGTAGAAGACTAGATTTCCAAAAGTAGCTTTGCTATTTAAGACCCCTGGCTTTTTTTTAAGTGAAATTTAACATCTTGTAAGACAAAAGATACTGCTGTATCCCTCTGCAGAGGGAAATATTGCTTGAAGAAAGGCCATATGCAATGCTATGTCATTCTGCTACCTATTTTTAAGTATTCACATACTCCCCACTTACTGGAAAGAAAGATGGCTGTTCTGAAAATATGACAGCTGAATCGGTAACCTCTGTGTCTCACAATTATAAGAAACTGATGATCAGCTGGTAGATGGGACTGTGCAAGCTGGAAGGTAAGACTAGTGAAGCTATGCTGACATAAATCCACTGAAAAGCTTACTCAGTATGTGCCCCAGTTATTCTGCCCGCAAGACTTTGTTTTGCCACCCTTTAGTTATCTTGTCAAGCAGCTGCTTCTTTCTCTGCATTCATCTGTGGTTCTACTGCATTTTTTTATACATTAAAATTTTCCCTATTGGAGCACTGAACTGTGTTTTCAATCAAAACAAGGTGAGTGTTTGATTCCTGTTTGACTGAATGATGGAAGTACCAAATCCTTCCAGGATGTAGTGGTATCAGAGAAGCATTATTATGTTCTCAACAGCTTATGGTGTGCTTGGAAACATACATTGTTTTCCCTTTCTAGACCTTACTCTGCCTTTCTGGGGATTGTAATACACTTAGAAGTTTGGCTGTTTATAGTGAGGGGATTTCACTCAGGTTTCACTTCCCCTCCACTCTGAGTTAATTCTGGCAGATGAGTGCCTTTATATGCTCACTTCTGGCACAAGTTAAAATGGTCTGCTTAGCCAAAGAATGAACCTAAAAAGTGTAATCATCAGTTGATCTGCCATTCTGAAGCAAGACTGTCTAGTAACAATTCAGTATTTTATTTTGGTAGCATTGATTCACCAGAATTGATTGCATTTTGGTAAGCAGTACACCTGTTTCTTCTTCAGTCTCTCTACTCAACAACCACTTCATCTTAGTAGTAGCAGCTAAACTGCTAAGGTAGCTGCTGCTGAAAAATAGAGAGACATAAGGAACTAATCTGAAAAAAAATCCATAAATAAAATGCAACAACCCTCAAAGAGTTGGCATTACCTTTTCATGGAGCAGCACACTGGAGTTGGTGAGTATCAATAGAATTCATCTACACCTGCACCTGATGGGAAGAAGTCATGAAGCAAAGCAGGATGTTTTCTATTGAGATCCAGAATCTGAGTATGATTTATCCCTGCTCTGCTTCTGTACAACCAAGCTGCTCTGTTAGCTGCACTTAGTGGTCTGTGGGGCATCCTGTAAAGATGTTTTCCCAGTTCTGTTCCCAAGTGCTGTAAATCAGAAGCTCTTTCACTGAACTTGTTACTTGAGTTGTGTAATATCAGCACAGATGAGGAGAGAATTCTACTTATTATATAGTATTTTTGGCTGTCAGCAACAAATTCCTATTTCTGGATGAATTCCTGCTACTATACTATGAAAGGGTTAGATGCTATTTTAAGAACTCAGAGAAGTATTCAGGTAAAATTGCTCAGGGAAACAAATCTGTCGTTTCTGGAGTTCTGTCATGTAAGTCACCAGACTCGAGTTGCAACTTGAGTAAGAATGCCTTTCAATGGCTTTTGTAATTAATAAGTTTTGCAGAGAAAGAGTAAAGATTGCCCCAAGCTTTTGGAGCTTCTCTGAAGATATTGTGTGGGGTGGGGGGAGAGGAAGTTTCTCCTGCCTTGGAGAGGGCTCCAGTGTACCTGGGGAAAAAAGTTACTGATAACAGTATCACAGACCCTCTCCACTCCCAGTTAATTCTGAAAGCTGGGTGCCTTTGCATGCTCGATTCTGGCAAAAGTTAAAACAGTCTCATTATTCTAAATCCCTGTTCTGTTGTTCACAGCTGATTCACAAGGATGCCCACTGCTCTTTCCAGTTTCTCCCATTACTGAACTGTGGAATCTTACCAGGGCATTTTCTTCTCTTTCTTTACCACCGAGTTGTTTAGCTGACTCTTGGAGGGGAGCTGTTCCTTGGCTCAAAACAAATTGAAGTAAAACAACCCAGTTAGGAGATGGCTGTCTGACATTCAGGTGTTGACAGTGCTTCAAATATCTCTGTGACTATGCAGGGTTAAAAGACCGTACACTTTAAAACAGCTTACACTTTGAAACAATGGAATTTACATGCTTCAGAGGTTTCCTATCTCCTTATCTTGTCTGTTAGGAATTAATAAGTTAAAGGCATTCAGCTCAAGAGTGGTGACTTGGTTGCGTGCCTTTTATTAAGTAGCTGAGGCGTGAGGAGACTATTGCTTGATATATTTACATAAACTGCAGCTTACAGAGATGAAGATTTTTATTTTGATGAACTTTCTTTAATCCTCTGCACTCCTATTTATCCAGAAGGTGATAAAATACACCTGTCTGTTGCAATAAAAATATTATGCTTTTATGTGCTGACTTATCCCTTGAGGTCTCCAAACACTTTGTAAACCTTTTGACTAAGCTGTTGTGAAGAGAGAGTGTTTATTCTTCTTTCCTACTTAAATTGAGGAAGAAAGGAATGAAGTGGTTTGGCCAAGTTTAGTGTGTGAGCTGCAAGGCCTAAAGCAGTATTTAACATCCATTTCTAATTATATATAGCAACAACTCCTTCAAATTTTTTTTTTGTTTGTTTTTCCCTTTAATTTAAAAGAGATTATCACTCTGTTGATTTTATCACTTGTTTGTTTTTGTTTGGTGGTTTTTTTAGGAAAGCAGTAGGGAATTTTTTCAAAGAACTAGTTCCCGGTCTTGCATTTTCATGCAGAATTCATGCAGAATTGTTCTGCAGATACTTCTAAGGAGATATCTGATCCTTCAGGTCTTCTGAATTTTTTTGTAGATAAGTGTGTTTGTGGTAGCCCTATCAATCTTCAGGAGTGTTTCAGGTTTGTCCCTTCCATTAGCTAGTGGTGTAACTAATGCCACTGGCTGTTGGGGGTGGGTTTGTGTTCTTTTTTTTCATCATATTGCCTTTATTCCTGTCAAAGAAAAGTCAGGAATTAATCATTAGAAATTTAGATTGTTCTATTGAAATTGGTCACTTGGGATCAAGGTAAAGGAAACCCAAAACTTTTAAGATGACAAGAATGGATATGTATGTAGTCTGCAGCATCTGGAAAAATGCTTCTGGAAACAATCCATGGAAAAATTATGGGTCCTGGGCAACTCTAAGTAAGCTGGTGAAGGTTGTGGGTGCATAACCTGGTGAATTTTAAGTCCTTTAAAGATACTACTGACCAGAGCCTCAGCAGTTGCATTATTTTTTAATGCTTATATATTAAATATTCACCTAAGCCTACAGTGCCATCCTCAGGCACTCCCCAAATTAATAGATCTGCTACCAGTGCTTTCCATCTTTTGGTAGCACTTTCTGTCAGATGCTCCTTTTCCATTTTTTCCCCAGTATATACATTGAAGAGATGGTCTGCCTGTTTTCTGTGTATAGGTCAGGTAAAGAAGCAATGAAAGTACCATGACATTCATTTATGCTGGCATTTCATTTGGTAGGTTTCCTTTTTTTCTCACTGGTAAATGAGAAACGAAGAATTCCCTATATAAGTACAGTGATTACCAAATAGTGGCCGACTTTGGCTTCTTCATGGATGTATTTTTAACAAGAATTTGTATAAGCTTGGTAATTCTGTGTGTTTTCACATGTTGTCAATTTTAAAAGTGATCACTGATGTTTGGGTTTGGGTTTTTTTTTTTTTGCCTGTCACTTTTCCTCAAAATGATTGATCTATAATAAATGAGATAAATATATGGAAAACCTCCATACTTGTAATCATTTCTTGATTCTTCTTCAATTATTTCTTGATTCTATTCTTACATATTTGGACTTCCCATCTTTCTCCATCTCTTTCCCCTCAGTCCTGATTTTTGACTCTTACTATCCAGCCTGTGTCCCATTCCTCTGTAGTTTACAGAAAGCAGAAGAAGCAGGATTGGAGGAGTCATTTGTAACTAGTGTTTTAGCGCTTGCCCTTTCTTGGCTGTCTTTGTTTTCCTCTGGAGACTACCTAGTGAGTGTGGAAAAGAGGCAGTGGCAAGGGAATAAAGAAATATCTGGGCACAGCTTCCCTGCCAAATGAGCCCAGTGTCTTTGGATGCTTGGAAGCCAATTACTATGAATTCTCTTTTGGGTTGCCAAAGCGCTTTGGCTGAGTTCAAATATGTGTATTGACTTTCCAGTCCCAAATGTGTAGCATAACAGATTTAGAGAATCTGCATATAAAAAAAAAAATAATCACAAGACATACACAGATAATTCATGAAGGTAATTTTAAAGTGCCATTGGCTTCTGCATTTATTGTAGTCAATTCTGTGGCTGATGTTTCATGAATTTTTAGTACTGATGGAACAGTTTTTAACTTTAGAAGCAACTTTAGAACTAAAATGGTGTCTTAAACTACCACCAGCATACACGTTAAGTAACAAAATTTTGACCTGAAAGAGGGAAGTGCTATGTTCATTCAGTCTGGAGTAGCTACAGTTTATTGTGGAAGATTTTCTGCTGCTCGTGTCATAAGCAGAAACATAGAATCATAAGGCAGAAATGAGTAGCACCCTCAAAATGAAGGCTGCCTACATAACACGGGTTCAAGAAACTGCCCAACTGGTAAGACGGAATTGGTAGTTGTGGGATATTTTATGATAGCGGTCTTGTGGTGTGCCTGAAGTGAGAAATGCAACCATTTTAAACTTGAAGGTAGTGTTGCTTGAATAATTTGTGTGCTTCTGTATATGCATGTTTGCACAGCAGCAGCACTTATTGGAACTAATGCTAGATATTTCTGGTGTTTTCATTTGGTGTAGAGCTTTGCTACTTGTAATTTTGAAAGTGATGGCATTAGCACATGCCAAAACAAGCAACCTGATAATTGCTTTTTGCTTTTCCATTGCTCTCTGCTTATAGTAACTGCTTCAATGTTTTATGTGTTTGCACTGACTTATTTTTATCTGTAGTGGTTTTTAAAAGCATAAAATATACAACTGATAGAGCACACTTGCATCATCCAGCAAAGCGTTGCACTAGTATTCCTTTCACAGCTTTTCTGAATCAATAAAATTTATATCGCTATGATCACCAAAAATAGGTTTCTGTAACTATGTCTTTTTGTTCAACATGATACTAGAACAACACTGCTTTACACTCAAGAAAAACAAACAACTTTGGCTTTCCTGGAAGTAAAATATTTATAGAGAAAAAGCAGGTGTGAAGTCCACTGGCAATTCTTAAAGCAGAGAATGAAATCAAAGCAAATGAGTTTCAGTGCCATCTTGGGATGCTGTTCAAGGGTGCTGGAGGCAGCGGCAACACTTGAAATGTTCATAGCCACGTTCTGCAACAGGGTAAGATATATGCAAGCTCTGCTTGGTGTGGATTCAAAAGCTGTGCAAGGTCCTCAGACCTATACCTTGGCCTTTGTGTACAGCTGGGCTATTCTTTGGAAATTGGGGCTTCTACCTGCAGAGTTCAGTGCCTCTGTTTCAGTCCTTTGTGTCCTTGGGGCAGGGTGCCTGTTTGGTCACAGGTGAGCAGACCAGCTGTCTCTGCACACAGGGAACTGGAAGGCAGAGAGGTGGTGCTGCCCTGTTGCACGCATGCAGCACAACGACAGGGAGGTGTGAGGGACTGGCATGAGCACTGCTTTCCATACTTGAAATGGCAGTCTGGAAATAGCCTCAGCTTTTGCTGCCTTAACCAGGTATCTGGTAAAGGCCAAATTTTGATCTGGTTAAATTCAGGTCACTTCAGTGGTATCAAGAGAGGTATGCAGATCTGTGCCAGAAAGGGATCTTGTAAATACAGTCATATCATGTTAACATTAGATATTGCAATGCATTGTCTATTACATCGTACTCTGAAGTTAATTCCCATCTGACTGATGATCCAAAAAATGCCAGATTTTGAATTTTCTATGATGGCTATAATAACACTTTATCATCAAATGTCTCTCAAATACACATCAAGGCAGAAGAAACAGTAAAGCGAACATCTCTTCAAATTATCACAGAATCACAGAATCATCTAGGTTGGAAAAGGCCTTGAAGATCATCCAGTCCAACCATCAACCCAGCATTAACAGTTCCCAACTACACCATATCCCTCAGCGTTATGTCGACCCTACTCTTAAACACCTCCAAGGATGGGGACTCCACCACCTCCCTGGGCAGCCTATTCCAACACCTGACTACCTGTTCTGTAAAGAAATGCTTCCTAATATCCAGTCTAAACCTTCCCTGGCACCACTTGAGGCCATTACCTCTTTTCTATCACTTATTACTTGGTTAAAGAGACTCATCCCCAGCTCTCTGCAACCTCCTTTCAGGTAGTTGTAGAGGGCGATGAGGTCTCCCCTCCGCCTCCTCTTCTCCAGACTAAACACCCCCAGTTCCCTCAGCCGCTCCTCGTACGACATGTGCTCCAGACCCTGCACCAGCTTCGTTGCCCTTCTCTGGACACGCTCGAGTAATTCAATGTCCTTTTTGTAGTGAGGGGCCCAAAACTGAACACAGTCATCGAGGTGCGGCCTCACCAGTGCAGAGTACAGGGGTAAGATCCCTTCCCTGTCTCTGCTGGCCACGCTATTTCTGATACAAGCCAGGATGCCATCGGCCTTGGCCACCTGGTCACACTGCTGGCTCATGTTCAGCTGGCTGTCAATCAACACCCCCAGGTCCCTCTCTGACTGGCAGCTCTCCAGCCACTCCTCCCCAAGCCTGTAGCGCTGCTGGGGGTTGTTGTGGCCCAAATGCAGCACCCGGCATTTGGCCTTATTGAAACTCCTACAGTTGGCCTTAGCCCATCGCTCCAGCCTGTCCAGGTCTCTCTGCAGAGCCTCCCTACCCTCGAGCAGATCAACACTCCCACCCAACTTGGTGTCATCTGCAAACTTACTGAGGGTGCACTCGATCCCCTCATCTAGATCATCAATAAAGATGTTAAACAGGAGTGGCCCCAAAACCGAGCTCTGGGGGACACCACTCGTGACCGGCCACCAACTGGATTTAACTCCGTTTACCACAACTCTTTGGGCCTGGCCATCCAGCCAGTTTTTCACCCAGCAAAGCGTGTGCCCATCCAAGCCGTGAGCAGCCGGTTTCTCCAGGAGAATGCTGTGGGAAACGGTGTCAAAGGCCTTACTAAAGTCAAGGTAAACAACATCCACAGCCTTTCCCTCATCCAATAAGCAGGTCGCCCTGTCGTAGAAGGAGATCAGGTTTGTCAAGCAGGACCTGTCTTTCATAAACCCATGCTGACTGGGCCTGATCATCTGGTTGCCTGCACGTGTTGTATGATGGTACTCAGGATGAGCTGCTCCATCAGCTTCCCGGGCACCAAAGTCAAGCTGACAGGCCTGTAAAATCTGTTCAATTAATAAAATTGGCAATGAATCTAGGAGTGTTGGATGAATCGAGAAGAATGACAGGTTTTTCACCTCAGCATCACTGGTTCATATGTTGCTAAAGTTAGGGAAAAAGTGGTTATTAGGTGAGATGGAGACTTTGCTAGATCTTTCCCTGGTCTTTGTTCTATGGAGAGATCAGCATTAGAAGAGATTAGAATTAGATCTGTTTATGAGGAAAGAAAATTTAGAATGGTGAAAATACCTCAAACAGTCTGGGAGTGTAGCAACCACCAAAGCTGGTCCACCCAATACAGGAGAGAAAAGAGTAAGAGCATGTATAGGTTCAGCTCATTAGGTGGTGAGGAGTGCTGGTGCAGGAGGTCTGGAGAGCACCCACCAAGGCTTCAGCTGCCACGTCGGACAACTGAAAGGATCTATCTCATCTGCAGGTAGCTTGACAGTTCGGGAGGGAAGATCAGCCCTGCTAGCCTCTGTTCTGGGCACAGAGCCTTGTTGGCTACAGGCTTTGCATTAATACAGGTCATTTGTGGATTTCCCCCAGAGAGAGAAGATCAATTTTAAAAATCCACTTGAGAATAGAAAATACGTGTCACTGAGCTCCCATCTGCTCCCTTACACAGAAATGTTCTGCTCTACGGTAATGTTCTGTAATGCTGTATTAACACAGCTGAAAACTGTAATGGATGGGCCAATGACTGCAGGATGGTGGTAGTTGTTTTTAATAGACACTTACATGCTTAGCATGATGTAATTGTTAACAAAGGATTTCTACACAGAAATAAATCCACTTATTAATAAAGCCTCTGGGAGAACTGACCAAAAAAGTATTGATGATTTTCAATAAAGCATGGTGGGTTTTTTCTTAAGGCAGAAAGCAAAAAACCTACTGTTTAGCAGACTTGAGTCTCCTCTAGGAATTGCTTAAAATAGTAAATGCCCTCTCCATATAGACAGAAAGAGTCCACTAGAAGTCATTGGCTGAACTAGTACCTGAGGGACATAAATTTGATACACATTTCTTTGTCATTTAAGAGAGTCTCTTTCTGTGTTAAATGGGATAGCTGATACGGAAATTACTCTGATCTTGTTTTCCAGCTCTATCTATCACTGCAGCCATGACAAGGAGCTCTGGCTAGCAGTGCTTGAAGGAAGGGAAGTACAAGTTTTGAAGATCATAACCCTGTCATGTTACAATTCATGGTGAGGTTGGCCATTTACACAAATTCATTCAGATTCTTCTTTCAAGATATATTTACTGTATCATACAAAACTGGGCTACATAGTTCTTTCTCAGAGCAAGATTAGAAGTTTATGTATATTTTTCCCTGGGACACTAAAAAATCCTTTTGTCAAACGGAAGAGTTGTTTTTGAACTGATTGCAATATAAACAAAAAAGATACACATAAAAAGTAAAAAGAAGAAAATATGTACTTGATGTAAAATTTGAAATAGTGTTAGCTAATTCAAAACAAAATTTCAGTACTTCTCATTTCAGACTTGGCTTTGGTTTTAGTGGTGATGAAAAAATCATGCATGAGAATTGACAATCGGTACTTACTGTATGATCAGCAAAGCCAAACAGAGCACTTAATCCTATGGTTATTAGTTTGCATAAATAACACAGCAATAAATTTGGCAGAATACGTGGTGAAAAGTGATGACTCTATATGCATTAAAATGTCTGTTTTCCAGCTGCAGAAGAACTGTCATCAATTAAATTTCTTCCTTTGAGCTTAAGATCAGATCTTTCATCTGAAATCAGAATTTTAGCTGTAAAATTTGTATGAAATGAGGAATTACACCTCACTGGAAGTCATCACAATCATCCAGTTAAAGGTGCCAGTGGGATGAATCAGTATCACAGGGATGAAAGGTGTGATGGCACCATGCCTACATCCAGGTGTAAGTTGCCTCCAGAGGAATTGAAAAGTATGTTGTTGAATGTGGGTGAAATGTTGGCTGAGGCAAACAAGTCAAACATGGATTTTAAAAGCAGCGTGTTAATAGTGAACATGCTAGGAAATCCCACCCCAAAAATGTGATGACCAAGAAAGGGTTGACATGAGTTTAGCAATTCCTGCTAAAATGTGTTCTTTATTTGCAGTGGTTCCTCTCTTACTGGATGGAAGCTCCAGTTCTTCTCTCTCTCTTCTGGCCTAACTGAATTATTCTGAGAATTAACGTGTCTAGGACTCTGTATTATTTATGCAAACAGTTGCACCATATTAAAAGCAGAGTGCAGCAGACCCTGTTATAAACCTTATTAAAATTCTGACTATTGTCATCACATGGCAGTTCATAAAATGATGTGTTAAAAAAACGTAACCTGTAGTCTGTTCTGTCAAGAGTGTTCCCCTGTTAGATCCATGCAGTTTCAGTCCAGCTTATTCTTTTGTCTGTTTATATGCAGACATAACACTTAACAAGTGATAATGTGTAAACAAGAGTATGCATTGTGCAGATAAACAGACTCCCACTGCTGAACAAGCCCTTAGCACTTTACATTAAAAATAAATACAGATGCAAACTGGAATACAATATTTATTTTAACAGCAAGACTTTATCACTGGTAGCATTCCCTGATGCTTCCAGGATTAAATAAGTGGCTTTTAGAAGAGATTCACTAGTCCAGAAGTTTAAAACAGTTTCAACCTTTTGTTAATAACACCAAATGGAAAGATAATAACAATTAGCAGTTCTTCACAATATCAAGAAATAACATCTGCATTAACTGACTGAGAATTGCTGGTTCCATGCAACCACAAGTCTGTTTACCCACTGACAAATGTAGTCATAAGAGGTAAAAGAAAGAAAGCACAAAGATTTCCACTGATCTCAGCATACTGAGTAATACTGAAGAGGTTTTTATTCAAAACACAAAATGGATTTCGATTCCATACTCTATTGAAAATTCAGAGGAAAGAAGTATAACCATCACTAGACTGTTAAATATTTTCAGTATGTGCTCCTCATTAATTCCAAAGGTGCTTGAAAGAAACTTGTCAGAAGTTAAAAAAAAAAATGGTGAAGTTTCCTTTCTTTCCCCTGAGAGCATCACATCATTAAGCTTGCCTTCAGCAGTTATTCTTAAATGCTAGACTTAGTCCTGTTTCCCTCATCCCCCTCTGCCATTGTTTTTGATGTCCTTTGAGTCACAGGGGTAGATATGAGGTTTAGGGGATCAGTACTGGAGAACAAGACAGTGTTTAGCTCCAAGTTCTAGATTCAAGTCAAACTCAGATCACTAAAAATGGCCTAGTGAAGGGCTATCAAATAATAATAGGCAAAGCAAGGGGAATAGAACAAGAAATGTTCACAAATATTCCTTTGATTAAAATTGTAGATTTACTTTCCTGTTTGATTCACTTTTGCATTTCAAGTATTATAGCAAAAAGGTAAGAAAAACAAAAGCACTGGAAACACCTGAACAAGAACTAGTTTGGCTGTGTCCTGTGTTCACTATGGATGTGACTGTGCATTTTGTCAGGCCACCTATTTAAGGTTGCTTTCTCTTGCATAGTCATCCAGTTAAGTCATTCCATGATTTGGGCTACTAGTCATACAGTAAGAATATTACATTTCTGAATGAATACCTAAGAAATAGTTCTGAGAGGGGTCATGTATTGTGATGGGTTTTTGAAATAGATGTGATCTATAATGCCGAGCAGAGACCAAATTCATAGTCACTCTGAACAACAGCAACATCAAAGCAGTAAATCCACTGGATAAGCTCCCCATTGCTCATCATCCACTCCAGCATTAAGAAGCTTGAGACCATTTCTTTGAAGATCAATATCCAAATCACATGAAATAACATCACAGTTGCATGAAAGATAAATTTGTAAAAGCAGTTATGGGATTCATGGGTTCAAAGGTCATTTTTCTCCTCCTTATTTCTCAAAATGAATATGTAACTTCAGACAACTCTTTTAAATCTGTTGCTGCTTCACTGTCCCTCTCCATCAAAGAGAATGATAATATCTCCACCGTATGAAAGCTGCATTGATGTGTGTAATCAGTTAAGCCTGTACAATGCTTTATATTCATATGGCCTTCTTCCTTCACAGTATCTTGGAGAAAACTTTTATTCTTTTTATTGGCAAAAGGACAAAGAAAGGATTTAGCGGAGTGGCAGACTAATGCATCCTGTTATGGTAGCTCTTTCAAAGTAGAGCAGCAAAGTTATGTGTAGACATGACAGATTACCTAGTGTTTGCACTGCAAATTGTAAATGACTCTTATTAGAACCTATCTTTAATGTGAAAGTTACTCAAGTTACATATTCTATTGTTCAAAATTTGGCCATTCTTGTTTTTTGAACACTCAAAAGAGTATGTAGGATACAAAGGAGTATCTTACATACAGGAGACCTAATTTACTACAGAAATGAAGACTTGTCCTTGCAGACCTCCTAAAGAAGTCTTTGATGCTTCTCAGTTGAGAACTGTTCTACAGCACCAATATCACTCCAGAAGTTTGAAAATTGAGTTGAAATTTGTCAGGCGGCAGTTGTCTGACAGAAGGGGATTAACTGGAGATAAATCAGAACTGCTGACTGACATCCCTCTTGCTGCAAATTTTCTTATTGTAAAGTGAGCCCTGGAAGTAATGACATTGGAACTAGTGGGACTTTTCACATCCCATATGTATATAACTCTCCAAATTATTAATTTGTCATGTAGATGTATTACTAAAGAATTTCATAGCATACTTGCCTCAGATTTAAAAAATCTCTATAATAGTGAAGGCAGACTTCCCAGTCATCTTTTTATCTCCAGTTCACACTGAACATTCAGGGTAGTTAGTTCAGGCTTAACAAAAAAAAGTTGATTAAGCCAAGGGGCCCTCTCTCCAAAGACCTGCCCAGAAGACTTTGTCTGCTCTGGAGGGTTGGTAGCTGAGTATTGTGGAGGATGTTGACCTCTGAAAAGGGTTGATCAGGAGCTTGCTGGTTGAGAACTGCTCTTGGTAGGCAGGGAGTGGAGCCAGCTGGCTCTGAGGGAACTAGAGCGAGAAACTGAGAAGTGCAATGTGGAAGAGGTGTACTGCAAAGCACTCCAAATCCCAAATTTGCAAGAACTGTGGGAAACCTAAGACAGGGAATGGTGTTCAGGTGTTGTGGTAGTCCTACCTGACTGTGCCAATTTCTTGAGTTTTATGAAGGGAGAGTGAGCTATGGGCAGGTGCAAAGAGTTGGGAGAGAGCTGGGAAAAGTGTTGTAAGGAGCTTCCTGTACCTTGCCTGGGAGCATTTAACTTTGGCTCTTGCCCCTGCCTGAGCTACATCGTAGGCACATCTGCGTCCAGCCATGTACTTTGCTTATCCCAGCCTTGCCTCGCTGACTTGACTTTCCAACTTGACTTTGACCTTGCCTTATCACTACAGACTTGCCTATTAATAACTTGACTCAGCTGATCCTGGTTACAATTGCTGAACCTTCTGTGCTCTTCTTTTGTGGCTACTGTGCACCTGGGCCTTGCTGGTTTGGTCTTAGCACCTGACTGCACTTCCCTGGTAGAGCAGTGGCCTCACTGCAGCCTGATGAGGTAAAACACGGTGACCATGAGTCTGGGGAAGAATGTGGTCAACTTTTGAAGGGCTAGAGGCAGTTGAATCACAAAGCCATTTTGGAAATAAACAGAATTTCTGTGCCCAAGAAATTTGCTGGCAAGGATGATGAAAATTATTGTATCAAAGTGAAGCCTCACAGGCTAACAGAACTTTAAAAGAATGAGGATCCATGGAGTCTGAACCATCGTAGTTGGGTGAGCTTAGACAGAAGACCGTGACTTGGGTCTTGACAAGTCCAGGGCCGCATCTAAAAATTAGTGGAAATGTTTCTGCTAACACAAGCGAGGGTAGGATTTTACCCTGCAGAACTCAGCAGATGCATGTGTTATTAGAAGACTTAACTGCAAGGCTTTCTGTTTTGTTAGTGAAGTGCAACATATGGTTAACTTTTCTGTTGGATTGTGGTCTGTTAATGAAGCAGACACTTGCAATAATTATACTTCCTTCTCCAAACTCCCTGATTTGGCAAGCTGATCTATTAGTATTCTGGGGGATTGCAAAGGTTTATTTTTTGTTTCCTTAGTGCTCATCATACATGAAAAGCGGCGTATTTTGATTGGTTGGCAGTTGTAATTGCAATTAAACATTTCAGAATCTGGAAGAACTTTTGAAGGCATTCCATCCCTTTTTTGTTGTTTTTATTGTTCTTGTTTTTTGGTGGCTGTTTTATTTATTTAATGAGTTTAATGTTTCATTTAGATGATGCCAGCTGTCCATTGTGAATGTAAATGACGAGCCAGTGGAACTGCATGGATGCCTTGAACAAAAATGTGAAATAGAAGTGTGTTGTTACACATCCTGCAGGTGCCTCTACTGTGGGAATCTATTCACTCAGAGGACATTTAGCTGATATATTGTACAGCTGGTCAAAGAATGCCCTTAGGCTATCTAAATGTTTCCACAGGAAATTAAATGCTTTGGATTTTGCTGCAAAACATTATTTTATAAAATTAGGCTAATTTTGACAGTCATCTTCTTAGACTGCTAATTTCAGATCTCTGCCTCTTCTATTCAATTTGCCTCTTTTATTCTATGTTCTATATACAGTAAACTTCCGATTTTTTTTAAAAAAGGGGTTGATTTTTTTTTTTCCCCCCACATCCCAGGATGCATATATACAATATCTGTTAGTCTGTAGCAGGAAGATGCTAGGAAAAGGCTATGCTGACTCTCTGTAGTAAAGCAGAGAGCGTGAGGGCAAAAAAGTGTTGCCAAATCTGCTTAATCCTCTGATTCAGGTGGACTTTTGATTACTTTGCTGCATTCCAGGAAGCTTTCCAGCTTTTTGCTGCTGGTTACTGAAGGATGGTACTTTTTCTCCTCACTCTTTGTGATGATTACCTTTCAGTCTAGTCAACACATTTTCTTGTGGATGTACTCTCTTAGCCTAGATTGCACTGGAGAATGTGCTGGGAAGCTGTGCACTTCTGAAAATGGGTACTAGAGGAGTGTGAGATTCTCCACGCCCTGGGCAAGGGTTGCTTGGATGTTATTCAGTTATCTTCACTTCATATAGTTACCTTCACGTTATTCATAATATATGCTGGTAAAAGTCCGTATTTGCAACAGCCAAAAGAGATGATATGTTAACATGTTAGTCAAGAACGACTTGGGTAAAGAACTGTAAAAGAAAATGTGCTAAATCTACTTATGCTAGAATTAAATAAAAAATATTTTCTTTTCTTGCACATATCCCTTTCACTTGTTGTAAGTAGTATCATAGTAAAGCTGGCTAGAGATTTTCTTTTCTTATGTACTTTAGGCTGCATTCCTCAGAGAGAAGAAACATACTATGGCAACTTTTATAGCTTTTTGGAGCCTTTGAGGGGCTCCAAACAGATTTAATGTGCCCCTCTGCTTTCCAAAAGCAGCATGTTATTGGCTTCTATTTCAGAGTTTAGTCTTGATAGTTCTCTTACCAGTCCAAAGATTGTCTCACCTCTGTGACGCATTTCTGTTTCCAGTCTTTTGATCTGCGGATTAAAGTTTTAGAAATCATATGAATGCTCTAAATTCATAATGCAGCATTATACCTTCATTCAAAGCACAAGAGAATATAGTCTTAAGAAAAATGTCTAAAACAAATCAAGGAAAGCAATGCCCTTCCTTTTTTACCACAGCCTACCTTTGGAAATTTGTCTGTGTCCAAGCAGGTCATGGTTTGTCATCTCTCACCTTGAGCAGACTTCCCAACAACCCAAAGTTTCTTCAGAAAACTGGTGGCCAAGACCCACTCCTTCACTTTTATTTCCTGCTTTTCTGTGAGGCTTTGTGTGTGTCTGTGTTTTGTTTTAAGGGTGGATTTAATTTTAAACTCTTTTTCTCATTGGGCTTCAAATGTTCACCTGTCAGTAACATTCCAATTTCTTGCAAAGATTTATGAAAAGAGCGGGTAATTTTCTTGTGAAGTGTGTGTATGTGTTAATTAGTTGCACAGTCCAGATGAACCTGTACAAATTCTTGATACTCAATTTACCTAGCTCAAATGTAGATGCATGTTTTGTTCTCTCACAGGCTTGTACAAATGCCATGTCTTCTTGGTGCTTGTCCGCCTTTGACCGGTGAATATCTTTGGAAGGAATTCAGACTTTGAAATTGTCTAAAAAGGAAAGTAACATTAAAAGTATTGCACACATTTCACAAAAGCGTGACAGAAATTCTCCATAGTTGCAACATTTATTTTTTCAAATGCTTATTCAAACAGCTGAGGAGAGATAGGATGTGCATAATCCAGACTAACATGCCAATTTGGAATTACTGTTCCTGAGGCTAGGTGTGTGGGTGTGAGGTTTTTGTTTGGTTTGTTTTCTAAGAAAAATGCAGTACAGGAAATGGTATAACAGCAACACTTCTGTGTAGCATTGTTTTGTCAGTGATGTGATTAAACTACGGTTTGTTAGTGATCTTATAACAGATGTCCTGGACCATGATACAGAATAAAAGTACTGTAGATACTCCAGAGGGCCCTCCTGGACTCGGGCTTCAGTGGGATTGTACAAAGACCTGTGTGTTACCACAACTGAATACTCGATCGTGACAGGGTAAAAGGTACATGTACCTTGCTGCAGGCCTAGTGCTGTTGGCAGCATATTTGGTTTAGTCTAGTACAAGTGCAAGAAGGGGCAAGTCAGCTTAACAATAGTTGTCTCCATGACCCCTGGGATATTCTGCTGGCCTGCTCCTCTCTGGAGGAAATGATATGTTAACCTTCAGTTCTTCTGACCAAAGCTTAATGCTCTTGACCGTTGCTTGTATTCCCATTTTTGTGCCCATGGTGCCCTTCTGCCTGCACTCCATTCCTGGCTGCCTCACTTCTGCTGGTGTCTTGACCACTGTTCTCCTTCCTAGATGCTAGTTGCCCATCTTTTCCTCTATAGCCAACCATAAGCAGTAACTTTTGCTGGGACACTGAAAAGGTTATTTATCACTATAAGACTATGTTACTGCCTAACAGCCTACTCAGCCTACTAAGAAGAAGCTTGGACTAATCCACAGAGCATAGATTTGGGACTTAGCCTATCTAGCTGCAACTTCATCTGTGGGTTTTCTGTCTGAACATCTGTAACCCATTGACTGAAGAGACAGGGAAGATGTTTGTCTTTTTCTCAGAGTGATACTTTGAGAATAAACTGTTAATTTGGAACTATAACATTTGAGGGGTTGGTAAGAACGCATTAAGTAGACAGAAATTAGGCCCTTGATCTGTTTGGTATGTGCAATTTTCTTCTGCTGCCAGGCTCCATCTTTCTCTGTCCTTATTCTCAAAAAGGCTGGAAATAATTTTGTCAAGTTTTATGAAAATGACAGGTTTTCAGCACAGTGAGGTCCTAGAAAGAAAATATGATTTTCCAGTAAGTTGTAAGTGACCAAGGAATCACTTTTAACATGGTGTCACTTTGACTTGACTATAGTCATTGCCAGCACTTAAGTAATAATGAAAAATTAATTGTTTGCAATCTGACTCATTGGGTCTTTACTAAGTGTATGCTATTTCTTGCCCTAATGTTCAGTATTCTGCAAAATACGTTGGGGTTTTTTTTCCATTCTAAAAGTCATTTCTAGATTTCTATTCCAAGGATACTTCATACACCATGACAGGTTAAAAGACCCTATTATAGCAAATGTTAAGGTGTTCTGCAGCATTTTTTGTGCCTCTCATGAAAAATGTGCACTCTGCTAATTACAAATGCACTTGGAGAACTGCAGAATGAAGTAACGTAGTATGTTCTTTCCAGCTCCAATTTCTTCAGAATAATCAAACACGCCTTCAAATACTTTTGTATTCAACAAAATAAGTATGTTCTTAAGAGCCATTGAGTTTCGTGTAATTTAAATGCATGCCTGAAGTTAAACATGTTCTTAAAAGCTTTGAACAGAAAGAAATTTGAAATAAGTGCCCAAGTTCCTCACAGTCAAAGCTTTCATGCAGTTTAGTTGAAAGTTACTTAATGAGAATAGTGCAAAGTAAGAACTCTTAGAGACCACAGTGAAGAAAAAAATTACAAAAACAACTAGCACAATCAAAACTTTAAATACTAGAAAAATTTCTCCCCTTCCTTAGTCTAAGCATGGGGACAAAACACCAAACATTGTCAGGGACTGGAAGAGAAGAAAAGGCTGGTGTGAGAAAGAGGCAGTGACTGCATCAGGTTGCTTTGCTTCTGATGGAAGGAAGCATAGGACTGCACAGAGAGGGGCTTTTTAGCATCATCATCATCCAATGTGGGATGCAATGGCACATATTTTATGTCAGTGCTCTTTGACTGAAGCCTAATGATTCAGATCAAAATACAGCAATCTTCAAAAGCTCACAAAATGATATTATTTAATATTTAATATTCAAATTAAACATAAAAACACTGAGGAAACCAGTTAGGTGATATAGATGACTTCCCAGATGACATCAGGTTTAGAATACAGTATTTTTCTGTGAGTGATTTCAATAATTAAGTGAAAAGAAAATTCTGTACATTCACAAGAATCCTAAGGAATAATGACTAGAATTAGTGAGGTGAGCTGGGGAGACAGTGAGGGTTTTGGGGAGCTGCACTTAATTCCCAGGGGTGAAAGGGAGGGAAAGAAACATCAGTATCTTTCTCTGAAATGGTTCCAGTTCAGTAGGAAAGCCCAGTTTGACCTTGCCTAAATGTGGGGATGGAAGATGACATAAGGAAGTTCTTCAGTGTCTTATTAGGCACTCGGATACTTGTAGAAGGGAAAGGTTATGCAAATGAGCTTCTTTTTTTCCTAGACTGCTGACACAAAACACTGATGAGATTTGGGGGAGGTGTTTTAAATTAGAAACTTGGTAAGAGTTGACAGTTGCAAAGGGTACTGAGGTCACCCAAAGACATCTGGTAGGACTGTCAGTCAGTAACATGAAGGCAATTTTGCAGAGTATGGGATAGGACAGAAAATTGAGCTGCGTTGGAGAAGGAATAGATGGAGGTCAGAGTTGAATTCTCGAAAAGTAACAAGGTTACAGATGTGAACTACATCAAATTAGGCATAGGGCCAAAAGTCCATGTTAGAAATGCTGGTATGCACAAATGCTTATAAAAGTTTGTATAATTTCTGAATTTAAGCTTACACCAAGTCAGCAAAATTTACAGGGGAAAAAAATGGTACATATTGAGGTCTATGTTGATTAGGGGTCTCCAGCAGAGAGTGAATCTCTGTTTATTGGGGCCTCTGTTTTTAGGATACTGTTTGATTTCATCCCTCCTCCCCTGCACGTGTCCATCCCCATGTGCCCCCCATTTTCTGTGTTCAGGAGTATTCAGTCCATGGGTGTGTTTTCCTTTGTTTCTATTTTTTTTGTCACCTCTTCCTGACGGCTAGCACAGGCTTTGCTGATAGCTTGCTGGTGAATTTTAGTGATTGATATTGAGGAAACATCTAGAGGTTGCTAATGCCTTAAAAAATACAGGGGGTATGCTTACTATGTCTGTTGCTACACTGACTTCAGTGCATGGTAGTATTTTCTTATACCAGCTGAAGACCTGCCTGTCTAGGAACAACAGCTGGTTTGCAAAATGGGGCAGAAAATGTTTCAAGAACAGACATTTATGCAATGTTGAATGGGCAAACAAATAAACCAACTTGCTCCCTGGTACAATGTGACAATGTGAAAATGAAATCCAAAGAGGTAAGAGGAAAAACAAAGCTAAGATCTAAACACTGGAGTATAGTCTTTGAGCAAAACTATAGGTGTTTTTGTCCTGGTTTTTCGTTTTGGTTTTTCCCTCCTTGTCTCTGTCCTCAGATTCTGTTTGAAATAGTCTTTAAAATTAAAACAGCGTGATCTAAAGTGCTCCTCCTGACTAATTAACCTTAGCCTGGTGACATGGTCAGCTGTTTACAGCGCTGAAATCCATGACTGCAGAAGTGTATGCAGCTAGAGATGGGCCTGACCCAAAACACAGGGCTGAGCATCTGCAGGTTTTGGGGAAGCGAAGTATATGGCACAGCCTCCAGAACAGAGCACTGTCTTTATTGTGAGCTCAGGTAAACCTCAGATCCAAGTCCAAGCAAAATCTGAGCTGTTGTCCCTTGGAAGTGTTATCTTAGAAATGCTGGTCTGTGGCAGCAGAGGATGATTTAGATAAGGAAACCATGCTGACAACAAAGCATTTCACTTTAATACACAAATACCTTGGAATTCAATCTAGGTAAAACCTTTGACATGGCTACAATATTTCTACAAAAGACTCCCTGTGGAGCAGTTGTGCATTGCCACTTCTTAGGGAAACAGGATTCTTGGCTGTATTATGAACCTTGATACTCACATGGATAATGCAAAAAATATGTGGAATACCTATAAAAGACATGAATGATATTGTAAGACATTTCTGTGGGATGTTCTCATTTACATCAGGACTAGTTGCTCACTTTCTGCAGGACTGGTTTTTCTCTTGGTTATAGGATAACAAGGTTGCGGGGAGTACTGGCATGTTACTCTGGAGATCGCTGTGCTGGATGAACCGAGAACTGCTCTTGACCCTTATTGTTTAGAATTGAGCAAATCTGTAGCAAATAAGGTACTTGGTGAAAGTTTCAAGTATGCAAAAAGTTACCTGCCAGCCCCCCCACTCCCTGGATCTTTACCCCTGCCCCTTTTCTGGGTTACAGTTCAATGGCAGTAACATATGAGGACATTTGCAGGCCTTGCTGTCCTGTCAGGTATCCCATCATAGACTGTTCTACTGGTCTTCTTGTCATGTTCTTCAAGCCTGTCCTGTCTCCCATTTCCATTCTGTTTCTAATCTGAGTAAGTTATCTGATCGGGGTTAGGTATATGTACATGAGATGGACTGTGTTTGCACATATGTATGAGTTGGGCCTAGGTTCCTCAGTTATTCGCTCCAATGTTTCTTGACAGAGTTGCATTGTGATTTTTGGCCTCATCTACAGAGCTCTCACTCCTTTTCCTTTAGGGAGTCGATAGTCAGCATTCAAACAGTGAGGATTCCTTATATGTGATGTAGGAGTAAGTCCATGGAAATAGAGAGCTGGAAAATCATAAGGAAATAAAAAGTCAGACAGGTTTCTCCCTAGGTAACCGCTTACACTAGCATCTGCAGTGCCTGGGGCTTCTAGTCCTTCTTGCTGAGTGTTCAGCTGCAGTGCTGCCTAGTAAAGGTTTAAAAAGTGTTTTCCTATAAACTCCAGAACATCAGTGTGTGTCAGGAAGTGTGAATGCTAAACCTGATGATTAGGAACACAGGTATGTGTGCCAGTAGCTATGCATGGTATGAATATTAATACTCCTACTTTTTACACGGTGTGTGTGAAGGTAGGTGCAAGGTTTTTTTTCAGCTGCTTCACTAAGGTGTTGCTTTGCATGCTGTGCCTGGTTACAGTGTTACTGAAAAGGGTAACTGATACAAGTCAGCTGGGATTTGGCATTTGTCTGGTATAACATGTCAATGCTATAAAAGGTCTAAAGCCTTACGAGCTGCATGAGTGTTCAGATTTGTGAGACCAAACTTCATTAATCCTCTTTTCTGATTTGCTTCTATAGTCCAGTGATTTGTGATCCCCCAGGAAGTGTGCAGACCAAATGGCTCTAGGTACAGGAAAAGGCCTATAAAAAAAGAGAAGCCTGGACCTGAAGCTGCAAGATTGTATAGTTTAGGGCGGAAAAGGTGGGGGAGGCTGGTCCTGTTGCTGTTTTGCTCAACACAAAGGTTCAATTTCCTTGACAAATGATGGACACTGCCTCCAAAATTGGAACTCTGATCCCAAAGGGGCCCTGTGTTATTATAACATAAAGAATGGTTATTAAACTGTCAGAGGGTTAATAGTTTCATCTTAATAATCTTGATAGATGGTGCACATTTCACCAGTGCTCCAAAAGCCCACAATGAGCTTTAAAATATTTTACTATTGGCTTGCCCTTCATTTCCCAAGGAAGTCTAAGGAGAACTCTTCTTGCTAATAAATTCTTTATCATAACTTAGCTGGTTTTCCCCTTATAGAAGGGAAATATATCCTTTGCTGTGCTGTCTGATTAATCGGTCTAATTTTATCAGGAAAATTAAATTCTCTTCTTTATCTAGGAAGTTATTTAAAGAGGTCTGAGCAAAATCCCAGCCCATGAGCCTGATGACTATTCTGCATAAGTGTCTCTGCGCTTTATTAGCTTATTACTTTTTAAGTGATTTCTGTCTGAAGGATTCCCTTCAACTTTGAGGGCCATTTGTCTTCTGTTCTCAGGATTTCAGGATGACAAATGGGGTGTCAGATATGACTTACTGTAAGACCTTAAGGGATTCATATAGGGTAGCTCTTACCCTACCTCAAAATGCTCTGTATGAGGTAACCTGTAAAGCTGGGCAATTTTGATGACCAGAACAAATATCTCAACAGGTTTACAACAGGCAAAGTAGCTATACTCTTAACTGAAGTTTCTTAAAATATCATTGATCATTCACTGAGAAGAAAGAAATAATAAAATATATGTGTATATAAATATGCAAGAGAGTTGATCCCAGTCATGGACATTGGAGTATAAAACTAAGGATCAAGATAAAGGAGAGTCTTGGCAATTTTAAAACAATACAAGCCAATGCTTTGTTTCTCTTTGGTTAGACTTGTATCAGAAAAGGAACATGTCCCCGGATGTGCAGAGCTGACAGAGATGCACAAGCATTTCCATTTGTATATATCTTTTGTATTTTCCAAAACTAATGCACACTGAATCCAGCAACCAGGTGGAGGGGCTCTGCTAATTGACTTTATTCTAGCCTCACCATTGATAGAAAGTGCAACAGTTTGCATTGAGGTAGGACAATGAAGGATATAAACCCTCATGCTTTAGATCATAAGCCAATCTGCAATAACCTGTGTTTAGGAAGAAATTTTCCCACAGGTTTTTAGTATTGCAAAATTATGTTATGGAACTTCTTGTGCCTTCTGGGACTGACTGTCTGATAGGGCAGTTCTGCTACTAGGGTAATACTTTTGTCTTGACGATTGTTCCTGCACACAGCTTCTAAACAAGATGCGAGATTATAGTGACAAGCCCAGTGAAGTGAATCAAATATTGTACTTCCTGGTTTAGCTGCAAATGGGCTTGTTGTTATCTCCTTGGATCTGTGTTATTATTATTTCAACTAGAATTTCAACAACCATACCCTGCTGACGGTTACCAGAGTTAGCAGCTTTCTACCCTTTTATACAAAATTGCCATGTCATTCCAAATAATTCAGCAATAAGAGAACATTAGCTCAGAATGGTTGAGGTTGGAAGGGACATCTGAAGGTCATCTAGTTCAATGCCCCTGCTCAAGCAGGACCACCCACAACAGGCTGCCCAGGACCATGTCCAGATGGCTTTTGAATGTCTCCAAGATGGGACACTCCACAACCTCTTTGGGCAACTTGTGCCAGTGCTTGGACACCCTCACAGTAAAAAAGTGTCTCATGGTGTTCATAGAATCACAGAATCATAGAATCATTCAGGTTGGAAAAGACCCTTGGGATCATCAAGTCCAACCATCAGCCCTACTCTACAAAGTTCTCACCTACACCATATCCCCCAGCATCTCATCTAAACGACCCTTAAACACATCCAGGGATGGTGACTCCACCACCTCCCTGGGCAGCCTATTCCACTGTCTGACCACTCTTTCTGTGAAAATTTTTTCCTAATGTCCAGTCTAAACCTCCCCTGTTGGAGTTGAAAGCCATTCCCCCTTGTTCTGTCACTAATCACCTGTGAGAAGAGACCAGCACCAGCCTCTCTACAATGTCCTTTCAGGTAGCTGTAGAGAGTGATGAGGTCTCCCCTCAGCCTTCTCTTCCTCAAACTGAACAGCCCCAGGTCCCTCAATCTCTCCTCACAGGATTTGTTCTCCAGGCCCTTCACCAGCTTCGTTGCCCTCCCTCTTGTATTGAGGTGCCCAAAACTGGACACAATACTCCAGGTGTGGCCTCACCAGTGCAGAGTAGGGGGGACTATCACCTCCCTGCTTCTGCTGGTCACACTATTTCTAATACAAGCCAGGATGCCGTTGGCTTTCTTGGCCACCTGGGCACGCTGCCAGCTCATGTTCAGTTGCTTGTCAATTAGAACCCCCAGATCCTTCTCTTCCAGACAGCTCTCCAGCCACACCTCCCCAAGCCTGTAACGATGCATGGGGTTGTTGTAGCCCAAGTGCAGGACCTGGCACTTGTCCTTGTTGAAACTCATCCTGTTGACGCTGGCCCACTGGTCCAATCTATCCAAGTCCCTCTGTAGTGCCTCTCTATCTTCATGCAGATCGACACTTCCGCTTAACTTGGTGTCATCTGCGAATTTACTGATGATACACTCTATGTCCTTATCAAGATCATCAATAAAGATGTTGAACAGAAATGGTCCCAACACCGAGCCCTGAGGAACACCACTTGTGACCGGCCACCAGCTGGATTTAGCTCCATTGACCACCACTCTCTGGGATCATCCAGCCAGCCAGAGCTTGATCCAGCAGACCGTTCGCTTATCCAGGCCATGGGCAGCCAGTTTTTCTATGAGAATCCTATGGGGAACTGTGTCGAATGCTTTTCGAAAATCCAGGTAGATAATATCAACAGCTTTTCCCTTGTCCAATAGTCAGGTCATCTTGTCATAGAAGGAGATCAGGTTTGTCAGGCAGGACCTGCCTTTCATAAACCCATGCTGACTAGGTCTGATCCCCTGGTTGTCCATTTATATGACTTTTAATGGCACTCAAGATGACCTGCTCCATGACCTTCCCTGGCACTGAGGTCAGACTGACAGGTCTATAGTTTCCTGGATCATCCTTTCTGCCTCTCTTGTAGATGGATGTCACATTTGCCACCCTCCAGTCCAGTGGGACCTCCCCAGTTAGCCATGATTTCAGGTAAATCATGGACAGCGGCTTGGCGAGCACATCTGCCAACTCTTTCAGCACCCTTGGGTGTAACCCATCCGGTCCCACAGACTTGTGTGCATCCAAGTGGTGTAGCAGATCTCTGACCGCCTCCTCTTCAACTGTGCTGACCTCAATCTGCTTCTCCTCCCCATCTCCTAGCTCATGAGGCTGGGTGTCCAGGGAACAGCCAGTTCCACTGCTAAAGACTGAGGCAAAGTAGGCGTTGAGCACCTCAGCCTTTTCCTCATCCTTAGTTACCATGTTTCCCTCTGTGTCCAATAAAGGAGGGAGATTTTCCCTAATCCTCCTTTTGCTGTTAACGAATTTATAGAAACATTTTTAATTATCTTTAACAGCTGTAGCCAAGTTGAGCTCTAGCTGTGCTTTGGCTCTCCTAATGTTCTCCGTGCATAACTTCACTACATCTTTATAGTCTTCATGAGACATGTTCAGACAGCATCTCCTGTGCTTCAGTTTGTACCCATTGCCTCTTGTCCTGTCACTGGGCACCACTGAAAAGAGCCTGGCTCAGTGCTCTTTGCACCCTCCCTTCAGAGTGTATAAAAAACAAGTGATAGGATGAGAAGAAATAGCCCCAAGTTGTGCTAGAGGAGGTTTAGATTGGATATTAGGAAAAATTTCTTCACTGAAAGTGTTATCAAGCATGGTAACAGGCTGCCCAGGAAATGGTTGAGTCACCATCCCTGGAGGTATTTAAAGGACTTGTAGATGTGGCACTTAGAGACATGGTTTAGTGGTGGACTTGACAGTGTTAGGCTTACAGTTGGACTTGATGATCTTGAAGGTCTTTTCCAGCCTAAATGATTCTATGATTCAAGTATTTATATGCATTGATAAGATCACCCTTAAGCTTTCTCTTCTCCAGTCTGGGCAGTCCCAGAGCTCTTGTCTTTTCCTCATAATGCTCGAGATGCTCCAGTCCCTTAATCCTCTTAGTGGCCCTTCACAGGACTCTGTCCAGTATCTCCATATCTCTCTTGTACTGGAGAGCCCAGAACTGGACACAGTACTCCAGATTTGGCCTCAACAGTGCTGAGTGAAAGGGAAGGTTCACCGCCTTCAGCCTACTGACAACACTCTTCCTAATGTAGCCCAGGGTATTATTAGCCTTCTTTGCTGCAAGGGCATGTTGCTGGCTCAGGTTCAATTGATTGTCCACCAGGACCCCCAGGTTCTTTTCCACCAAGCTGCCTTCCAGCTGGCCCCCAGTGTATGCTGGTGCATGGGGTTGTTCCTCCCCACTTGTGGGAAATTCTTCCCCAGGTACAGGAGAGCTACTCATTGGTGGTTCTTCACACAAGGCATTGAGGGATAATTTGCCATCTACTAAAGCAGAGTAAGTTATGACAATAATGCAGACAACAGAATACTGTAAAGTAATACACACTATAAAGTTTGGAGGAATACATTAAAAAATATGTGAAAGCCTTTTATTGATTGCCTAGAAAGGGGGTCTAGATATAAAAAATAGCTGCAGGAAAGGAAAACGGAAAATACAAATGCTACAGCATTCTGTTCTTTAAGACTCCTCATTACAGTTCACTGCTTTCTTTTAAGATTTAATGCTTCACAATAAATTGGATTAAACACTCAATATTTATACGTAACACTTTGAAATGTATGTCTTTAAATGTATGTTAGAGCATGGAGAAGGCTGTCCGTTATTTTTATGAACAAGTTTGATGAAGATTCAGTGGTCAGGCATGGCTATGTATGATATAAACTTGAGGGCAATATGGTGTGGGAATGGCCATGGTGCCACCTCCCTTATCTGTAAGAAAAGTGCCCTGAAATACCCTAAACTTCTCAAAGTGTGGAAAAGTTTCTTATGGTAAAAGATGAAAGAAAACAACATGTATTCTGTCCTTTACTGTCAACATGATAACTTGTAAGCGTTCTTTTTCTCTACATCTTCCTCCTGTTATTATCATCCTGTCTGAGCTAAATGACCTGTGACAGATGACAAATATAGGATAGTTCATGGACAAATATCACACTCAAAATTGGATATATTGTGAGAGTATTGTAACCTGCTACGCCAAAGCTTAACAGAACGCAAAAGAATTTTTTTCTTCGGTCTGGGACAAGTTTTCAGGTAGTTGATTCAATTAAGTGCAGAATAAATCTTCATTGTGTTAGACTTTGCTGATTGAAAGATTGCTTTCCATGACTTTGTATAGAAGGTGCCAGCAGCAGGAACTGACTGGTTAAATATGTGATGGCAGATCAGACTCAATACTGCAATAAACATAATATAATCTTCCTGGCTTTCGTGTTTCATTCTCTGAGGTTTTGGAGATATTTTAAGTTTTGATCTTCAGTGTGGAAGTTGGATGCTGGCCTTTCTTAAGCCTAGGTTGCAACAGCATCTTTATTTACAACAGAACTTAAACAAATGCTTGAATATTACCCTGTTGTGGAATGGTGATAAGTTTCTTTAAGAAAGTCAAGTGAGGAGTAAACAGTGGGGCCACATCAAGTCTTCAAATACATAAAAAGCCTCTATGAAGAGGAAAGTGGTAGTCTTCTTTGTACTCTTGGTGGATAGCACAGGAAGTGATGGGATTTATGTTGCATCAAGAAAGACTGATTTACACACTAGACCAAAGCTTATTTGTGTGGGTTGTTTTTCGGGGATGGGGGTGTGTGTGTTATTTTTTTAATGATGAGATTTATGGAGCAAATTGTATAAGCAGGTTTTTGCTCCTCCATCATAGGAGATTTTTAAAGAACAGTTTGGAAAGCCTGTCATGAATAGTCTAAATATAATGGTCCTACATTGGGACTGGGGGGGATGAAGTCAATACTTCTTAAGGTCCCTTCTAGCTATATTGTTCTATAAACCTGTGCTGCCATTGGAGCTGGGCATATATGAAATTCGCTGCCAGTTGCATGTTTCTCCATGTAAGGTAACATTTTGCTCCTTCACCGAATAGATAACAAGTCCTTCCTTGTGAGGCCACATTTTATTCTTTTGCCACATGCTAATCTTGTGTCAACCTGCCATTTTTTTAGAAGCACTTGAATAAAACAAAAGTAGTACACATTAATTGTAGTCCCTGAGTTTTGTAGCCCTTTCTGTGTAGTTGAAGTGTTACTTATGGTTACTTATGGGCAAGGCATATTTCTCAGTTAGTGAGTTCTTATTTTTATGTGCTATTTTCAAAATCTGTGTGGGTTAGGCAGATTCTTTCCTTGAACTGATGCTATTCTCTCCTCTCCATGTAAATCATAGACTCATAGAATGGTTTGGGTTGGAAGGGACCTTAAAGATCATCTAGTTCCAACCCCCCTGCCATGGGCAGGGACACCTTCCACTAGACCAGGTTGCTCAAAGCCCCGTCCAACCTGGCCTTGAACACTGCCAGGGAGCGGGCAGCCACAGCTTCTCTGGGCAACCCGTTCCACGGTCTCACAACCCTCACAGGAAAGAATTTCTTCCTTAGATCTAATGTAAATCTACCCTCTTTCAGTTTAAAACTGTTACCCCTCGTTCTATCACTGCACTTCCTGACAAAGAGTCCCTCCCCATCTTTCCTGTAGCCCCCTTGAAGTACTGGAAGGCTGCTATAAGGTCTCCCCAGAGCCTTCTCTTCTCCAGGCTGAACAACCCCAACTCTCTCAGCCTGTCCTCACAGGGGAGGTGCTCCAGCTCCCTGAGCATCTTTGTGGCCTCCTCTGGACCCACTCGATCAGGTCTGTGTCCTTCTTATGTTGGGGGCCCCAGAGCTGGACACAGTACTCCAGGTGGGGTAGAGTAGAGCAGAGTAGAGGGGGAGAATCCCCTCCCTTGACCTGCTGGCCACACTTCTCTTGATGCAGCCCAGGATACAGTTGGCTTTCTGGGCTGCAATCGCACGTTGCTGGCTCATAGTCAGTTTTCCATCCACCAATACCCCCAAGTCCTTCTCCTCAGGGCCGCTCTCCATCCACTTATCACCCAGCTTGTGTTTGTGCGTGAGATTGCCAGCATTTGTTTTATTGCCGATGTCCCAGATAACTCTGGGATAGGTCTCTCTGATGCTGTGGTATAGCTCTTTTCTGTCAAAGATGGTTGGAACAACAATGACATCAGTTCAGTTCTGCCCACTTCTTATCATTCCACTTAAATGTTGTTTAAATTTTGGGTCAGGTGAGTGACTTGTTTGAGGTTAATGATAACTGAAAAGATAAAGTAGTTTAAAGGTAAAGCTGAGGCGATTTTATCTTGTCCAAGGAGCTTGTGACTGAAAGATGTTGTTGGGTTCTCTAGCTGCGCCTTGAAACATGGTCTGATTCATGAAATTGTTACTCATTTATTTGCTTGTTTGTTTTTCAATTCTGTATCTAGTAACTCAATGGCTGTTGCTGATTTTTTTTGTTTTTATTTGACCTGCAGAATTAATCGTTCTTAACCCCTCTTAGAAGTACTTTTCTTGAAAATAATGTAAGACGTGCACTTTCTGCCAATTTTTAGGAGCCTGTTAATGCTAATCCCAAGGATCATATAGTATCTTGTCTCTGACAACAGCATCAAATTACAAATCGCTTTTACAAGAATTTCAAGATAGCAAGTCAATATTTTACAAAACAACTTGGGTTTTCACTGAGCAGAAGCAGTTTGCCTTGCCATGCACCACTTCAGCAACTGAACTCAGCTGAGGTTTGCATTGATTTTCATTGGAAAGCTAAAGGTGTCCAGCTCTGGAATTCATTTTCTCTAAATCTTACTTTCTTTTCACCAAGCCTATATCTGATGGCCAGTGCTATATGGCTCATAGCTCTGTTAGTCAGTGGTTTGCATAAATTTTATTTTTTGTGTGTGAGAAAAAGGGTTTATGTGCCAGGGGAGATAAATTCTCTGTTATGTTGGCGTAGTCTCTATTCTCCAGTGATTATCTATGCTTCAGAGGTGTGAGGAGGCTGTAAAGGCTGCCTAACTGCCTGGCTCAAGGTCCTCTCAGATTGAGGAAACTTCAGGCATTAGAGTACATCCAGCTGTTTTGTGTCACTGGGTCTCAGGAGTGCTTGGAGCATAGGCAGGTGGGAGATCCAAGCTGCAAGCCTAACTTAGAGCCACTTCAAATATCTGAATGTTGGAGAGGGTGCATAAACTACACATTGTCTCCCTCCTGGGACTGACTGCAGCTGAGCTAAACCTGAAGTCCTGGACTGCTATAGTTAGGTGTATTTTATACTTGCTGTACCCAGTTGTTGAAGCCCTGTTGATGTATAATGAGATTTGATGAAAACTGGGATCATGTGTGATAAAATGACTGACTATGCCCTGTTCAGAAATAGCACGGAGTTGATACAATTTTTGTAGTGTGACTGGTAAGCTGGAAGGGTAGTCATCTTGAATGCATAGTCACTGGTGTTCTCACTAGCAAAACATGAAGTGGGGAAGAGGATATTCTCCCTTTCAGGTTACTAAGTCAGTTTACAGAATACCATGCATGACTGTCTAAGCACCTTTCTGCAATACAGACGGTTTATGGGTAACTTCAAATTGAGACATGCAGCCAGTAATTAAATTTTGTTAGAATTTCTGAAATGCTAGAATTTAAAATTTTCCTATATCATATGTGTTACACTCAGGACCCAGTAGCTGCATTTTTGTACTTCAGGATAATATGTTAAGAAATATTAATCGTTAGCCTGTTAGGTGGCAAATACATAGATATGACTAACTATTGCCTGTAGAAACTCAGAAAGGAAAGAGGAGCTGTTTGAAAGGTAGAATCTGCCCTGGCCTTCCTCAGGGACTGATTTCTCAAAGCTGAGGAGAAATAGATGGAAATTTGAAAAGAAAATATAATAGGAGACTGTGAATCAACAGTCGCTGTTAAAAAAAAAAAACCAAAACAAACCAAACAACTTTTTTACACATTAAGATCTCTCAATTCTACAATAAACCAGAATAATTTCAGGTAAAAGTCCATTCTGAAATAAAGAGGAAGTACTGATGTACAACATATAGAAGGAGATATGGCTGTCAAAGCAATCACAGATGTTAGGAAGAACAGAGGATGGGAAAGAGGTCCTGTTCTTGCCGGGAGAAATCCATGGCGTGACAACAGTGTTTTACAGGTTAACGTCTACAGAAATTTTAGAGAATATTAGAAATGAAATCAGGGAAATGGTGGAGACCTGTTGTACTGGGTGCCCAGGTGCTGCCCTGTGCTGAACACAGCCGGTTCCAGACAGCTCCGATCAACCTGCCGCAGGGCATGGTGGTGATATGGACAGTAAAGTTCTTCTTAGCCTGATGTCTTTCTCAGGCTTGGTGTTGGGAAAATGATGCAGAGTTGATTTATACAGGATTGATGGGTTTATATAAAAGTAAATGCTAGTAGAGGTGAGTTTTTGTGAAAAGTCAGGCAGATTTATGGCTTTTTTGATTAAGGACTTCATTGATGTCCATGAAGATATAATAGACTTAGACATTGATATAGAGTTTGATGTAATAACATGGTTGCTTAAAGATGTAGCAGTCTTTGGGTTTGTCAACGTGCCTTTAATTTATTGGGAACTTGCCAGATGTGGAAGTAGTTGTCAGTGGGAAGCCATTACGTAAAACCGGAGTGGCACTATTGGTGCATCTCAATGGCCCATACGAGGTCCATGGTATTCAACATCCGCACCCATCACCTGGAAGTAAATGCACTCTTAAGGTTCATAAAACTTGTAGGTGACACAAAAGGCATCAAAACGTTAAATATTGAGAACAAATGGCAGTCTTGCAGATCTAGATCACTGAGGAGCTAGGCTCTACTCACACAGAGGTCACACTGAAACAATATGGATTTTGATTCAGCCAGGTGTGAAGTACCACTGATTTAGAAACACTGAACAGTGGTGGTAGCTTTGAAATGGGGGACTGTATCCTTACAAGTTGGAAAGGTCTTAGGTGTTGGCATTAGACAATCTCAAACCTTCAATACAAGATTGTGTCAAAAAGGCCTGCTGAGATCTGGGGCTGTTGATAAGGAGTTAAGGGGAAGGAGGAAATAAAAGGATTTTATTTCTGTGTAGTGCATTGGCACAGACTCTGTTGAAGCACTTTTCTTAGTTCTGGAAAAACAGTATTTTACAATCCAATGTTAAAAATTATGGCCAGTGTAGAAAACAGGCTTCAAAGTCATCCAGAAGCTGGAGAAGACTTTTTAGTGATGAGAAATACACAACCAGTTCAGTCTGTGTAGGTATCAAAAAGATGACTTTGAGATGACTTGATTGCAAAATGTAAGTGCTTTCGAGGAGAGAAAATACTGGGTAGTAATGGGCTCTTCAAACTAGCACAGAAAGACACAGCAGATCAGTCACTGGAAGCTGATGCCAGACAAACTCAAATGTAGTCATGAGACACAGTTTCAACTGTGTGTGTTGTTGCTGGTACAAACTCCCAAGGGAAACGTTCAGGCTCTGAGTTGCTGTTCTTTGAAATCAAGACTGAATGCCTCTCTGGAAGACATCCTTTAGCTGTACAAAAGTTATTGGACTTGTTTTGTTGGTAACTGGGTAAAATTTAGTGGCATGTGGTACACAGGAGGTCATTCAAAATTATTGTAATGGTCTTGTCTGCCTTTAAGCTCTATGAATAAATGTTTAAATTAAGCTCAGCTCCTTCATTCTGTGGAGTATGATAGGCTGTTTGTTTTAAATTTTATTCTCTCGTACAAGCCTTACTTTACAGCCTCCAGTATTTATATACATGAATTGAGGAGAAATGACTCTGCAGTTGGTCATCCCTGAACCACGGTGCGGTTGGTGTTTGTGATCAGGCCAGCCTGACCTGTGAAGTACTCAAGGACTGCCTTATGCATGTCAGATTTTGATAACACCCGGTGCTGTGCCTCTAAGTACCATGCAGCCCAACCCGCCGCGTTTGGGGCTAGTCAGCTCTGCCAGCTTTAATCACTCACCTTAGCCTTGCCCAGAGAAAGGAGCAGAAAATGCCACTCAGCAAGGCTGTGAGGGCATGAAATTGTGTTAAGCAACACTCATGAAAATGACTGGATTTGCTATTTTAGTGTAAGTGTCTAAATGTTTTTGAAATTGTAATTTTCTTGTGCTGTTATGTGTAAAGGTGACCGCTCTGTGTTGGGCCCTTGGCAGTTTGCTCCAGACAGCTAATCAGCTTGATTCATTCGGCGGGGTGGTCAGTCAGCACCTTCTCTGCAGCGGTAAAGCAGGATTGAGCTCTTCTCTGATTTGCAAGGATATAATGGCATCTACTAGAAATGCAGAACCTTCCGAAGACGCATTAGGGTTTTATTTTTGTGGCAGCAATATACTTACCGGGGGTACAAAGATTACAGCCCTTATTTGGCTTGCTAGCAGCCACGCAGGAATAGGAAGGGCAATGTCACTTGAAGAATCCTGAGCTCCTGCTGGAGAGACGGGCCCGAATGAATACATTTCTGCAGTCAGCTCACTTTCCATCTCGCTTTCCTCTCGTATTTAAAATTGCAGAATGGAACTAAGTATGGTTTGTGATGCTTGGGTGTTACTGCGCTTGGCCACATGATGGCACACATCAGTCAAATGAACATTACAATATTATCTGAGGAACTGCTGCTGTGAAGGGAGAGGAATTAAAGCTCCTTTTCAGGGCTGTGGTGGTCAGGGTTTATCCTCCCTAGCTGCTGTTTTGATCCACAATTTACCGTGATCACAGTGAGGGTCAGTGGTGGTGTTTCAGCCAGCTGAAAAAAATACTGCAAAAAAAGAAGAACAAAAAGGGTCTGAAGCAGGAGCAAAAAGCATGTCGGGCAGAAAAGTCAGCCTTTAAAAGGGACTGGTGGCAAGAAAACTGTTGTTTTTATAGTTGTGTTGTTTTGCCTTGTTTTGGGTTTCTCTTCAAAGAATCAGTAAACACCCAGGAATCAGGATACCCTTTTTATTTTTCCAGGATATAGAAGAGAAATAATGTGCTCTACTTCCTTTATGAGATGTGAGGTGGGGACTTTTTGTTTTGGTACATGGTCTTCTAGTAAATAATGCTCTTTGCCTCCCTAGTGATATGGAAACAGCTAGTGAAAACATCTAAGTGTACTATAGGATCAAAATGGTCTAGTGTGTTATCAGTAAGTCAAACAGTGTTTATGAAAATCAACCTCAGAAGTTACTATGAAATTTATACTTAGTTTACTAAAGCTTCAGTGGTGTTAGTTCCTGCATCCTGCATTTATTTCTTGTTGGTATCATAGCTCTCACCAAATAATATCCCTTTTTTTTTTTAAGCATAATTTGCATGAAGGAGGACTCCCAGTTGAATTGAAAATGTGGAAGTATATTTCATATTAATTCTAATGGTAGCAGCTAAAGACCAGTAGCCCATATAGCAATGCTGCATAAACATAAATATATGCAGCATTTGGATTAAAGACCAAACATCCATGGGGATGTAGGAAATAAATGCAGGGGCTGTAGAAATCTCTGTCGGCTCTTGCATTTTACTATGATGCAAATACTAAGGACAATGAGAGGAGTACAGAAAATAGTTGTCAAGGTATTTGCAGCAGTGACTCCAAGGTAGCACTCCTTTTTCCATTCAGAATTTCTCTGTGGTAAGTGGTACCTGGCTGAAAAGAGATAAGGAAGGACACATGAATCTGAAGAAAGATTTGGACAGAGATTTTCAAAGGTTAGGCTAACTGCTGGGAATTGATTATCTTTATATTGTTGTTCTCCATCTCCCCTCATCACTCAGTAGCTTTAAAACCATGCCTTAAATGTGTGCCTTGGCAGAAAGATTGAACTACTTCCCTTTCAGTTCACTTCTTGCAATGGGGAAGGAGGGTGATATCCCAGCCCCACTGCCTGCCTTGTGGGGGCTTGGTTTCTGTGTTGCCATCAGAAACATGCAGAGGTTGTGTGTAGCTGTCAGGAGAAGTCTCTTAGGCCATTTTGAAAGATATTGTGCTTTTAACAACAATTTTGTGGATGTACTTCTTGTTTTAAGCATAAGTCAGCCTGTTAACCTTTTTTTTTTTTAAAAAAAAGAAAGAAAAAAATGAAAACCCGCACCGCTAAGCCCTCAGCAAGATCTTCACTCATAAGACAAAGCGCAGTCAGATCCCTGAATGGAATATGAAAATTCCCAAGCATCAAACAAGCATTTGACATCTTGGTTAGTAAACAGAGCATAGTTGCATTTCTTGTGACACTGAGTTATAGTGCAGCTTGTTCTGCCTCCCTCTCTCTCCCTTTCCTTGTGCTTTTCTCTCTTCTCCTGCCCCCATTGCTGGCACGCTGATTCCAGACGCCAATGACAACACCCGTGTCTCTTTCAAGTTGAATGCATTTGTTAGGCATTTGAGAGGGTTGCTTTCCTGCCCTTGGGTACCCCGACACGCAATGCGAAAGATGCAGGAGTTCACGGGCTGCTGAGTGCTTAACTGCTGCACTTTCCTAAGTGAAGGCAACTAGTGAGCAAGTACAGCAATTAGGAATAAAAGAAAATATTTTTCTATGGGGAATGTTTGTTGACCCCACAGCTGTTAGTTAAAATGAAAGAAAATGATGAAACTGTCTCTGTAGAGTGAGAATTATTTTTTTTTTTTAAAGAGGCAAAAATGCTTTCCTACATCAAATGCATTGTTCCATACAGAGAAAACACTGCAGTTTTGAACTCATGCTTTTAAATGTACCTTTTCTAACTTTATCTTTTTTAGTAAACTATCAGTAGAAAATGAGTTTTGAAAATTCTATCCTAATTGCTAGTGGTATCTGAAGGTATATTTGTCATGGCTTTCCTTGTGAAGAATTTAATAAATAATCCACCAGCCTTTGCATAGTTATTTTTTGGCCTGGAATATAGTCAACAGTTTTCCAAATGAGAAGAACAGTGCAAATCAGATAGAATCATAGAATTGTTTATATCGGAAAAGACCTTTAAGATCATTGAGTCCAACGATTAATGTAATACTGCCAAGTCCACCACTAAACCATATCCTTAAGTGCCACATCTACATGTCTTTTAAATATATCCAGGGATGGTAATTCAACCACCCTCCCTGGGCAGCCTGTTCCAATGCTTCACAAGCCTTTTGGTGAAGAAAGTTTTCCCTAATATTCAGTCTAAATCTCCCCTGGTGCAACTTGATGCTCAGAATTCCAGCTAATTAGGCATTTAGAGAAAACACAGGCTAAATGCCCAAATTTGCAAAAATCCCTTGGGTTTTTCACTGAAAGATGGTCAAGACCATGGTTTTGTATCTTATCCAATTAAATTGGATCCCTGACTGCCATACTGAGGTACTCCAGTAATCTGTATCCAAAGAAAATATATTTTCCTAATTTGCTTCTTCCTGGTACCCTAGTACACTGTCAAGTAGAGGAACTACATTTCATTGTGGTACTTGTCGTTGGGTAATATATTCTGAGGTTTACATTGTGTTGCTTGCATGCTATGATGAATGTGTAAGTAAGAGTACTTGAGTGAAATTAGAGCCAGATCAAGCTCCGTATTCTTGCTTCAGGTTGCCTGGAATCTGTAATTCAGTTTTAGGTCTGGTGGTGTTGTTGGAACCAATTGCAGTGGGATGCATTTGATTTTGATGGCAGGTGTGTTGGTTTTGGCTGGGAGAGAGTTAATTTTCTTCATAGTAGCTAATACGGGGCTATGTTTTGGATTTGTGCTGGAAACAGTGTTGGTAATACAGAGATGTTTTCATTATTGCTGAGCAGTGCCTACACAGCATCAAGGCCTTCTCTGCTCCTCACACCACCCCACCAGCGAGTGGGCTGGGGGTGCACAAGAAGATGGGAGGGGACACAGCTGGGACAGCTGACCCCAACTGACCGAAGGGATATTCCATCCCATATGGCATCATACTCAGCATATAAAGCTAGGGGAAGAAGGAGGAAGTGGGGGACATTTGGAGTGATGGCGTTTGTCTTCCCAAGTCACCGTTACATGTGCTGGAGCCCTGCTTTCCTGGAGATGGCTGAACACCTGCCTGCCAGTGGGAAATGGCGAATGAATTCCTTGTTTTGCTTTGCCTGTGTGCGCGCAGATTTTGCTTTACCTATTAAACTGTCTTTATCTCAACACACAAGTTTTTGCGCTTTTACCCTTCCGATTCTTTCCCCCATCCCACCAGGGCAGGGAGTGAGTGAGCAGCTGTGTGGTGCTTAGTTACTGGCTGGGATTACACCATGACAGTGGACATGCTGTTTCAGATAGAAATATGATGACTGGGTAAAGCAGAATGACTTCCAGAAAGTTTACTTGGGTTGAAATTGATACAAAGAAGCAAAAGAAAAGTTTTCAGTTATACACGTTCTTGCAGGGGAGGAAATGGAGTGCTGAGATCAGAAAAGCACAGAAGCTTTACTGTGAGTGTAGTAAGGACATCTATACACCAAAGAAAGTCTTTGGTCTCTAGGAATTGCTCAATGAAATCTTCCAGTCTTAATCTGCTGGATGGCTGAGGAATCAGGGATTCCACAACAGAGTTTTTTTGTTCCAGATGATTATGCTTGAATTAGATGTTGTCTCTTGATGTTCTCTCTGGCAAGACAATACTTCTGTTGCTGTGTTGGGCCTGCTGACTGTGGCTGTGTTGCAAGCAGGAAGGTCTCAGGACCATCCTGTGAAGAATCCAAAATCCACCACCTAATGTCTCCAAGTGCCAGCTGCCTACAAAATCTCACTGACTGCTGTGTCCCTCTTGCCATAGCACAAGCTGTTGGAATGATTCTCATCTTACCTGCCTAGAACCAGTCCATGGCATCATGACTTAGGCACATGGCAGTAGGTCAAAAAGAGCACAGGCTGCTCTGTCCCCAGTGTTTCACTCCTGGGACACATACCCTACACCAGTGTGAGGAGGGTCCTGCTGACAAGTCTCATGGAGCTGTGGACTAGCCCACAGATGCAGCCAATAAGGTACAGTAATATGGAATAAGTTGTTGAGCTCCAGTTTGACTTCAGTTATTAAGTGAACTTCCTTTATTTCAAATTGTTCCCAAGACTCCTTTTCCCTTCATACCTTTAAAAAGTGATCACATTATTCTTGGGTTGTTGCATATGGGCTCGCATAGAATTTAAACTGCCTGCCTGACAATGATGAATGAATCAACTCCAAATCCCTTGATGTGGATCAGCTCTGTAGCATAACAATAATATTGTTGTTTAACATTTATATTGAAGTAATACCATGAGGAATCTCAGCCATTCAGGGACCTATTTTGTTAGGAACCGAATAAAGCACATAGCAAAATAGCAAGCCTTGTTCCGAAGACAAGACTGTCTAAAAGACAAGCTGTACTAGTTGAAGGAGACAAACAAAAAAGACAAGGAGCAGAATGATATAAATGACAGTTGCATCTTTACAGAGCTTTACAGACCCTGTGTGCTGCTTAATTTTCTTGCATGGTTGATCTGCCATGTTGTTTCTGGATCTTGCTCAGCCCTTTCCACTTTCATCTTCTTTACCTGTGCTGTCAAACAAACTCTTAAACCTAGCAAAGTTCAGAAATGTTGAAAAAATGAAGCTGTCCAGAAAATTCACTATGACACTTCATTATTACCTTTGGACCATACCCTTTTAGCTGGCTTTCTGTACCTCAACATCCATATTCAAAGCTTATGTGAATGAGTTCTATGCAAGATGTTTGTGAAGCAGTCTGTCAAATACTTTACTTAGATCAAACTGTATTGAATCTGATATGTTCCCTCCCATTCCTCCCCTTGTAATGTGTTCAAAATTGTAATTGGGCTTGTCTGCAAATACTTTTTTTTTTTTTTCAACTGTCTCATGTTTCCCTGTGTCCTGCAGGGGAGGGATTTTAAATCACTCAGCTAATTGGGCTAACTAATTTCTCTGGGAGAACAGTGCCATGAATTTTAATAAAAACAAACTTAGACCTCTTATTTCAAGAGGAGTATTCTGTTGACTGCCTTTCAAAATCCCACCCTGGTTTAGAGTGTTACAAATATGTTAACAAAACCCCAAACACATCTTAATAAGATATTTAAAATAAAAGTATTTTTTATCACATAGATAAACTTTGTGCATATATGCCCATGTGCATGGAGATACTAACAAACATGTTAAAAGAACATTGGGGCTCTAAGGCCACACTCCTGGAAATCCCTACATCAAGGTCCTGTATAAAATCTTAATTTATTCCCCTCTACCCCATGTATATTATGACACAATGTTCAGTTACATGGTCCCATGGTATTGTTTGCTGCAGTATCTCTGACCTGGGAATCTTGGGTTCTCTCCAAGCTCTTGGAGTTGAATGAGGTCTACCAGCATGTTCTCTGCTCATTACTCTGGCAGTGTTTGACCTGCCTATCACATTGCCTTCAAGTTGCTCATGTCCAGTCCTGACTGTCTTGGAAGATGCAGTGAGAATGTGCAGTGTCCAGACACTGAAGAGAACCACATCAGGGCTGGAAATTAAAATGTCCACAGTCAAACAAAAGTCCACAATCCCTCTATGTAATTAGCATTTTTCAAGGAAGACTGACTAGACTAAAAATTGTGAAGAACTTGCCTGTATGGCACAGGCAAACTCCAAAATACACTAAAACAAAATACAGGTTCCTACTGACCTGGGAACAGAGAAAATTTCCTTCACTGGTATGATCAGGATTCTGCCTTCATGTAGCTGCTTACCCATGAAGTAGATAGACATCATCTAGTCAAAGGATATAAATACACAAATGTCACTATTTGGAAAGCATATTTCTAGCCTGGATGACTTGTACCATATTATTTAATATAATTTCTGTTACTTTGTGAGCCTGTACTAAGATGTAAGTGTTACTTGATTATTGTCGAATAGAAACAGGTCCATGTACTAAATTTAAATGCCCAGGGAAACTGAGGCATACTTAAAATCTCAAGTTGTGATAACACAATCATGAATAATTGCAAATGATAAAATATTTCCTTTTCATTTTTTCATGTGAAGAGGATGAAACAAGACTGTACCTTGACCTGAAATGACACAGTAATTGGGGTTAGTGAAGGATTACTGCATTTGTCCTGACTTGACATTACATTAAGATTAGCTAGAATTACTTTAAATCAGGTAATGCTTGTCAGAGGCTTCAGGCTAGCTGTCTTGGATTGCACTGACCTCTACTTAGCTGCAGAATAGGTATAGGCTTGGACATTTTAGCATCTACCCCCAGTGAGTCTGTGGCAAAACACATTTAACTGTGCTTTGGATACTGATCATCTTATGGAGTCGGAATGCTTTCTGGATTAGCTAGGGAAGAGTGGTGTGTCTGTGACAAGTAACTGTAGGATTGCTGCTCAGCCAATTGGATTCCTGGGCAATTCAAACAAAAATTGCATATACATGGAAAAAATGCTATTATGTGGCTGGATTACATTAAAGGCAAAAAGCAAAAAGCCATAGATAAAACTGAGCAGACGAACGCAAAGGAATAGTGAGAAAAATAAATATATATGCCAGTAAAATGCTAAAACTGGTTTCTGTGATTACCTGAGCAGTATGTCAAAACACATTTTGAAAAATGATGATATGCCATTCTTGTGAAGACTGCAGTGTTGAAGAAAAATGAAATAATGGAAGAGGGGGATAAGCTCCAAACACAATCTTGACTTTTAAAGTATGTACTGTGTCCTGCGTGTCCCAGTTCGAGATGTCTTTTGGCCGCCATAAGCCTTAGTCAGGAAAACATGCAGTGGTGTTTGACAAAATGTGCAGGAAGAGGAAATTTTGTTATATTTTATTGAATGATTGATGGTAATTTAAATCCAGTTCAGAAAAGCTGTTATGTTCTTGAATCATTTCTTGGCTAGTGTGCTAATAAAAATGCATTGTAGAGTGCTATTGCTGAATTTCAAACAATTTAATAACAAAAAGTTGCTTACCAAGGAACAAGAGGGGTTCCTCCAGAAGATGGATGTATGATAGTAATTATGATGGCAATGGACTTGCTTATATTTGCTAAACAGAAGGAAACATTACAAAAGCTTTACTGATTTCAGGGGTGAGTTAAGCATTTAGGAGGCAATTACCTCTTGACTTAAAGTGAGATTTAGGTATGGAGGGTATTTAAATGTATTACCAGGCCTAAATAGCAAGTGTGAAGAATATTTTTGCCATTGGGGAGATTTCAGTCTCCTCAATGGAAATTTGTAATCAATGGAAATTAGGCTTCATGATGCCTAAATTGAACCTGAGAATGCAAATATGAACTCCAAAGTCACTTAAGCAGACTAGAAGACATTGTGTCTTGGTTTGCAAAACTAATCATCAAGGACAATGTCCTTGAAGCAGAACAGTCCTCTGCAATGGGTGGGAAGTCAAGCAGGCATGGCAGAAGGTCATAATGAATGAACAGGGAACTCCTCGTTAAGCTCAAATGCACAAAGGCAGTGTACACAAGGTAGAAGTGGAGATGGGCTGCACAGGAGGAATATAGAGATGCTGCCTGTGAGTGCAGGGACAGAACTAGGAAAGACCAAGTTTACTTGCAGCTGAAACTAGTGAGGGATGTGAAGGGCAGCAGGTCAGGGTATAACTGCGGTGGAAGCAAAAGGAAGGTGAAGCAAAGAAAACACGAACCCCCTGCTCAGTGGGGCAGATGACCTAGTGATGAAGGACAGAGGAAAAATATGAGGTACTTGATGCTTTTTTTTTTGCCTCTGTTTTTACTAGTAAGGTATGCCATCTGCTTTCTCAGGTCACAGAGCCTGATAGTGTGTTGGAATGAAGCATTATGTCCAGGAGAAGACAGAGCTAGAGAACAGAAGCCAGCTGGTGATAAAGAAGTCCCTAGGACCAGACAGGTTGCATCTGAGGTTGCTGGGGAAGCTGGCCAATGTCATTGTGAGGATGTTGTCTATCATCTTGTAAAGGTCATGGATCAGGGGATGTTCCTGTTTGCTGGAGGAAAGCAAACTTCACCTGTGTTGTCAGAAAGGGCAAGAAGAAGGAGGATTTGGGGAGCTATGGGCTTCTCAGCTTCATTTCAGGCCCTGAGTAGTTTATGGAGCAAATTCTCCTGGAAGCCATTTCTAGGCACGTGAAGAAGGTGACTGGAAACAGCCAGTGCAGATTTACCAAGGGCAAATTTTGCATTGCCCTGATTGCCTTCTACACTGAAATGAGTGACTGTGATGTTTACCTTGACATTAACAAGGCCTTTTGCACAATCTCTGGTAGTATTGTTGTTGTGACTAAACTGGTGAGATATGGACTGCATAAGTGGATGATAAAATGGATGAAAACTGGCTGGACTGATCGACTCAAAATACTGTGATCAATGACACAAATAGATGGTGGATTGTTAGTGGCATCTCAGAGGTTGACATTGATGCTAATGCTCTTTAACCTCTTTAGTTACAACCAGGATGATGAGATACAGTGAACTCTCAGCAAATGTATGATACTAAGTTGGGGGGGAGCGTTTGCTGTGCCGGAGGGCAGGGCTGCCTTTCAGAGGGACCTCAACAGGCAGGATAATTGGGCTGATTGGTACCTCCAGTAGTTCGAGGAGTTCAGCCCCGGTGCTGGAGTGGCCCCATGCAAAAGTATGAGCTGGGCCCACAGCAGAGAAAACAGCTTTGGAGAAAAAAAAATGGGGTCCCAACGGACCCCATGTTGACATGTTAGCAGTGTGCCCTTGCAGCAAAAAACAACCACCACATCCTGGGCTGGTACCAGGAGTGCATCCACCAGGCTGAGGGCAGCGATCTTCCCCTCTGTTTGGCACTGGTGAGACTGCATCTGGATCACCGTGCCCAGTTTGGGGCTCCCCAGTGCATGAGAGAGGCTGAGGTACTGGACCAGGCCCAGCGTTGGGCCACTGTGCTGGTCAGGGCTGGAGAACAGGGTGTGTGTGGAGAGGCTGCAAGAGCTGGACTTGACCAGCCTGGAGAAGTGGAGGCTGAGGGGAAGGAGCCCTTACTGCTGCCTGCTGCTCGGAGAGTGTAGGGGAGACAGAGCCAGAGACTCTCTTCAGAGGGGCATGGTGACAGGATGAGAGACAACGGACAGAAGTTGGAATATGGAAAATTCAAACTTTATATTAAGGAATTTTTTTTTTTCACAATGAAGAAGGACAAACACTGGAACAAGTTGCCCAGAGAAGTTGTTTTATTCATGTCATGATTATCACATACTCCAAGGCTTGTTCTAATGTACCTTTTGTCCTCACAGGATACTTCAGCTTTATCTTTCTGAAATTTCTACAGGGAACAGAGTGTTTTGTTGTCATTAGCAGCACTATGAGAATGGTAGGGCTCTGAACAGAAAATGCAGTATAACGGACAGGCAGGGAATGAGGCTGAACATTTTAATGTAAGGATTTTCAAATAAATTGCCTGAAATGCTCTGCAACTCTGGCAAGGCAAGCCCCTAAAGATGCAAGCCCCTCCTTGGAGAGCATAATTCATCTGGAAAATAGTTTTCAAATGTTTCTATTGCCCAGAAACCCTCTGGTTCTCCCTGCCCACAATGGTTATTCTTTCTATTTGGAGTTAGCTATCTGGGTGTAAAGTCCTGACTTCATCAAAGCTGCTTTTGGTATCAGTATAGTGGGAACTTCACTCTGGCTTTTGGGACCTTTGAAATCCTTTAAAACACGAGCTGAAGTTATAACCAGTCAAAACATATCATAACTATGTCTTTTTCCTGCTAATATCTTCCTGGCAAAAAGCCTTTGAGGGTAAAGACTGATGAAAATGTCTGTGTGTATATGCTATGTGCACACAGATCTGTGCATGCCCACATGCACATATATGTGTATATACACATACATGTTCAAAAGGACAGCCCTAAAAGACTGGACTCATGCTTTGGTGAACTCTCTGGTTAGGGTATAGTACTAAATAGGAGGAAGTATGAGGGATTAACCTGGATAGTCAGGTAATACCATTTACTTATTTTTGATGGATGTGGTTTTAAGGGCACTGCTGTGCATATAATTTTGGGGTTTTTTTCATCTGACAATGAGTTTGTAGAACATGAATCTGTCACGTCTGTCTTTCATCTGCCTAATTTTACAGATGTGCTGAACTACCCAAAATAAATAAAAGTAATCATAGAGCCGCAGGATCTGCAAGATAAAGTGGATGCTTATGTGTTTGGTTTCCCATCTGCTTTATTTTGGATCAAATACCTGTGTATTCAGTCCAACACAACAGTGTGCATTTCTTTTATTATCTATGCTGCCTGCCCCATATTTAATCATATTTTTGTTATTTTATTACAACTCTTTACAGATATGAATTATGTAATTAAAAGTCCTCTGGAAAATTTTTAACACCTGCTCTGTGCCTTAAATATTACTTACAAAACTCAAAAAGCTGTGCAACTTTATTTCGTTGAACAGATCCTTATTATTTTAAAGTGCTACACTTTCTTTGCACTTCTATTTTGCGAGGAAGCTGTTGAATTCAAAGAGAAAGCTGGCTACTACTGCCTCTAATTATTACAAATTATGTGACAGTTGTTGCAACAACAGACAGGAAAAATGATTTTTTTAATTTGTTTTTCTTTCCGTGAAGGTGATGTTTCCATGTTGAAATGAAGAGTTGTTAGTGGCTAGTATTTAAACAGATAATTTCAATTGGCTTTACTCCATCAACCACAAGGATAACACCTGGCAAGCTGCTTGATCCCAGCCAACTCTTGTTAACCTTTTGGCCTTCACAGTAACTATCAGCAGGCACCAAGACAGTGCTACTAATAAACTGGCATTAAAATTTCCACCTGCTAATAACATCTTATTGCTTTTCAGTATTAAATAAAAGGAAATGATCTGTTTAATTACAGTCAAAGAAATTTTGCAGTGCTGTGCTGCCTTGGATGGTGATAATAATAATAATGAAATTTGTTTAAGGACATAGCTATGTGAACTGATTGCTGCTGAGGTAAGCTAGAATGGCAGTAGCTATTGTATGTTGGCTTTTTGCATGTGAGGCTTTTTGCCTGTAATAAATGTGAAACATTCTTAAGTGAAGGTAAGATAAACTGGGGATAGTCTTTTCAAAAATATGTGCAGGCAGTTGTAAGCAAGGTTATACCCAAGGAATTTTTTTTCCTCCTCATTGCTGCTCCCCTTAATCATTCCACTTTACTGGTGATTCTTTGCTTGGTTTTTTATTTGTTTCCCATCCTGTTAGCAAAAAAGCAGAGTATGCATCCCTTACTCTTTCCTAAATGAACTTGCAGCAGGCCAATTAAGACTTTGATAAACATTACAAAGCCAAGGTAGGTTCAGCTGAAGTTTTATTTTCTTGAATTAGTAAGACATTCATCTTATTTTCAGAGTGTTGTTCTGCCCTTCCCCTTTTGCTGTCTGAGAAGACTGGTCCTCTACAGCCCAGTTACCCAACCTGTGCAAGCTTATGAACTAGCATATGCTGACCAAAATCTTTCTTTATGGTGTTTGTAGTATATCATTACACTTACATGCTATAGGCTGAAGAGGGTGAAAGAGGGCCTGTTACCATACTGTTTACTTCCTGGGAGAAGACACATCAGAGAAAAGCACTGGTGAAAGTCCCTGACACCTCTGGGGATGAAAGAGGAAAAGAAGACCTTGAGCCAATTGTGCTAGCTACTTTGATACTTATTTCTCACTCCCCATAGCTCCCTCACAAGCCGTTATACTACCTGCTTTCTCCTGTATCTGTGTAGATTATGTTTTTCCAATGGATACTGTGCAGATGATATTGATTTAACACCTGCCTAAACAACTGTTCATATAGAGTTTTTCTTACATTAAAGAATTTTTATTCCAGAGATTTCCAGAGTGCCTTATAAAGGAAAAAATACTGCTTGATTCAGCTTCAAGTTCTTGAGGAACGGGAGCACACAGCAGGTGATCTGTCCTACTAAGTATATCTTCTTCCAGGTCAAAGAGAAAGTCTGTGGCAGACCTGAGAAAAGACTGAAGAGATACCTCTAGCCACAAAATCAATCCTATTCTGGTATTCTATGTGCAGCAGTGAAGCAGGGGGAAGGTATTGGGAAGAAGTTAATATTTTTATTCTATTAGGAGGGTGTTCCTGCATTGTGATTCTTCTGTCTAACTTTTCAGGAACACAGGGAGGAAAAAAAACTGGGGGATCAAAAACCTTGCCTGGAAGTCCCATGTGGGATGTAGGCTGGGTTGGTGTTTCTTTCTGCCTTTCAAGCATGCATGCTTCTTTGTTTCAGTTTCCAATTCTTACCCTGGTACCTTGAATATTTTAGGATAAAATTAGCTGGATATTAAAGCACCAGTAACACACTTCCGTCCCCATGGAGCTGTGGTTTGGATTTTGGAATGTTTTTGAACAGGGAATATAAATACTGCTTCCTTAATTGTATTGTAAGTGGAAGAAGCAATGCCCTGATAGTTGGTCCTCTTACCTTTTCCAGTGCTGCCACCTCCACAATGTGTTTTCAGCAGAAAGTGATTTCATATTGATATTACAAGCTGTCTGAATTCCAACAACTTTAATAACTTGAAATATAAAGATCTATTAAAATTAAGATTACCCTTTTAAAAAAACATGTAATGCAACAGTACTTTGCTCTTAATTCTCTAGTGGAATGTTTAATATGTGGGAATGTTTAGACCAGCAAGCCTGTGAATTGCATAATAAATGGAACAAGGAGATACATCCACTGCACTGGCCACAGGTCAGTGAGTTTACAGGTCCCGCAAGGTCTTCCAACATCTCACTACTTCCAGGCTGAAAAATAAGGACTCAGATGGAGGAACAGTAAAGTCAAGAGAAACTTGGTTCATGTCAACTCTGTTTTAAGAATTTATTCTCATTATTTATTTCTCCTGTGAGCCTTGACTGGGTTGTCAGCATTATGCAGCATTACTGTGGTGAACTGTTGAGAGGCAGTATCTTCAAAGACAATAAATCTTTAAAAGGACAGAGGAAAACATTAATGCTATACATGCTGTTTGAGTGTTTATAGCTTTGCTCTTTTTTATTCTGTTTTGCAGAAAAACTGTCATTGTTGGGAATGCTTATACAACTGCCATCCTGCTTTTAAAAAAGAAAAGGCATTTCTTAGCTCTTTTTTTTTTTTTTTCTCCTGATCAAAACATAGTCAGAGTATGTTTCTGATAGGGTACTGCTTTAAAAGTGAACTGTGTGGACAAAGGAATAAAAGGCCACAATAAACTACATTTTATTTTATATTAAATACTTTGAATGGCAACAGTTTCTAGTGAGACAGATTCTAAGTGAAGTCATTGCATGGTGCACATCTGCCTTTCTAAAGATCATCAGGTTATGACAGATGAACTAATCAAACAGTATGATTTGCCAAATATCTCAAGTCTTCTAAATTAATTGTCTCAAATTTGCAGTGTGCTTATGGCTTAAAGAAGATCTGAATTGTTTCAATCAATATCAGTGAACTGAGATGCTACTTTAAAAGTTGCTCTTGTGTGTGGTCTCTTAGCCTCCTGATTTCAGTACAGTTACAAAACTGCAAGTTTGCACATTTCGATGGGACTCACATTAGGAAATCAGTTATGCAGCATAACAACTCTCATATTAATGTTTCATTTGTGGGGAAATTTCTAGTTTGCCTTCGTGGCCACGTGCCCTCCTTCCTGATTCTGGAAACGACTTATAGCATTAGGCAAAATCTGAAGTCAGTGTTCATGAGATTGTATCTGTTGGGCTTAACTCCCTCCTTACCTTACTCTTTGGGTCTTGCATACCTTTATCCCAGCTGGGGCATAAATCTTTTTCAAGAGAGTCAAGGAGAGATAACTTATTTATTCTCTTTGTATGCTTTTGCCCTGCTGTTACCAAAAGTAGGGCAAGACTTTGGAGAAAATAGTATAGTAGAAATCCAAGTGGAGATGAAAGGAAATGAAGTGGCTGCCTGTCACTGTTGGTGACAAAAATCCTAGAGGTGTAACTTCGGAGCATGCAGAAAACAAAGGCATGATATTTCATGTATTGTTGACATCTCCCATGTATTGTAGACATCTCCTATTGTTGTGTTCTTTGTGGCACAGCTCAGGACACTGGTACAGACATTGTTCTTCTCAGAAACATCTAAGACATTTCTATTTAGTGTCAGCAGCAGGAAGGTTAAAAAATAACTGTCATGGAAGAAAAAGCCTAAACAAGCCTTTTTCTACCACCGTTCTCTGTTTCATTGTAAGAATAACTCTTGTGGAACTATGTTAGTACTCTGTGCTAGCACTGGCAACTTGATACACGTGTTGGGTTTGCTGCCTGTAACTTTAAATGTTCATTTGAGATAGGCAGATTCCTCTGCTACATAGGGAAACAGCACAGCAAGAAATACTGATGATTATTGGAACTAGCAGTCCAACTAGTCCTGAAGATTTTAACAGTATCAACTGCTTAGCAGAAAGCTAGTACCACTCAGAAGAGATGCTAACATGGTAACTTGGTCAGGTTGGAAAGGGGTACAGCAGTATGTGACTCTCCGCTTTGACATACCTGAACCAACCTTCCCAGGAGAGAAGACCCCCAGTATAAAGTTCACTGATTAGCTAATATAGTTTTTTTCTTTAGAATTATTTTTTATTATTATTATTTCAGTCAGTCTGTAATCAGGTTTAATAATGTATTTAAATAAAAGTAGCTACAACAATATTTATAGCCAAGAGACGCAGAAAAGAAAAACATTTCAGTGCTGGTATGATGGCTTGATTTAGAGGGTCACTGAAATCAGAATAGGTGTCAAATCTCAGAAGAGGGCATATTTTTGAACAAAATGTTGCACTGCTGATGGAATGACATTTAGCAACAAACTTCCCAAAGGAGAACTGTCTGCTGAGAGCCCTGATTGTGTGGGAGACAATAGATCTAACAATGTGCTCATAAATGGTTGTTTTCCTTTCTGAAAAGGAGAGGGTAAGAGCAGCACACTCAATGGAGCAGGAAATGGAAAAAGGCATTTTGAGGTCCTATGGGTGTTGGGATTATTTGAGGTTGGATTTTTTTGTTTGGCTTTTGGTTGTTTAGGTTTTTTTGTTATTTTTTCTAACACTTTATGGTGAGAAGACAGAGAGAAAGACGCCAGGTTGCTGAAAGTGAACTTAACTGTTGAGCTGGAAATGCAATGTCCTGGGTAAAGTGGATGGTTTCTTTGATGTACTGGGTACAGAATGTGTCTTACAAGGGAGCTGGTTTTAGGAAGCATGGCCAAAGGTAGTAATATGGTGATATGGCAGTGTGGTGGGGCAGAATAACAGACTATGGATGGAATAATGATTGGGTTGGTAAAGTGTCTTTGGTGCCTGAGGCACGCATTCCAAAACATTTACAGAGCAGCTAGTTAAGTACCTGTAGTGTAGCATCCAGGAGGTCACACAAAACTTCTCCTATACAGAAAATTGTACAAAACACAATTTTGAACAGCTGTACTACTCAAACTGGCTCTGCCATCAGGGTGTTGATACTCTTCATCATTTTTTACAGACACAATCGTACGATCGTCTAGCTGGTATGATGTGGCTATTGCTGCTTCAGTTCAATACAATGCAAACCTTAGCCCTAGACATTGTCTACCTGATACCATAATGATGGGCAGGTTGTCTGTTTTTGTTTGTTGATTCTGCTTCTAACTGAGCTTTTGAAAGGGTTCTGTATGTGATATAAAACCCTCTCTTCTTTCCATGATATAGGGTACTTCCTATGTTCTGCTCTGAAAATCCGAGAACATGAGAGCCACTTGCCTTGTCAGCCTCTGCCATGGTAATGGTGGGATGTTGTCCTCCTTGGGTTCCCTGGAAGCATGATCCAGGGAAACAATCAAAATCTGCACTTTGCTGCTGCTGACTCCCAAGTTCTTTTTCTGTAAGAAAGACAGTAGTAGTTGGGGGTGCATGGGAGCTAGGATCTAAACACATTTTTTGTTGGGAGTCGTATATTTTATCAAGCTAACACCTGGATAGCCCAGGTTTGGCAGGCAAATCCCACAACCCTCCCACAGCCTGGGGACTCATCAGGGATCCATTGCATTGCTCAAAGCCTCCAACCAGAAGGCATCTTTTTGAAAAGCTGAGTGGAAACCTTGCCTTAAAACCTTTTCTCCAACATGCGTTTTTCTCCCTCTTAATAATTAGAAACAAAAAATATTGGTGAAAGAAACTGAATCTCTGTAGGATCCACACTTTCAACAGCAGCTCCTTTACCACAGAGCTGTGTTGATGGTGTATTCAGTGTTGTGTTCCTCTCTGCGTGTGATGGGAGATGCAAATGGCCTGTCGTGGCATGGATCTTGATCCCATTGGAAAGCACTCCTGTTTCAAAAACTGGGGTTTTTGAGGTCAGTGGGATGCATTGAAAATTAAAAAATGAATGAATGAGGGAATATTTCTGACTTCTGTCAGGGAGCTTAGCCATAAATGCTATGCCACTGTGTCCTCTAGATGCCATTTGCCCTGTACATTAAAATATAAATATTTTTAATGAGCACTGTGGCAGGTGCACCCGCCCAATGAAATCAGAGCTTCTTGGCTGCTGAAATGTAGCAGCTCCTGGCTGCCTTTGTTCTCAGGGCCTCGCGGTAGTTGGGGCCTTTGGCCAATGGGAGCCGCTATTGACTACAGGTCAGATTGGGCCTGGGTGTGAATGGAGTCCCCTGGGGGAGCCATTTTGAGCTCGTCCCCTGGAGCAGCACCCTGCGGGTCGTTGACTCTCCCCTTGGGTCAGGACGCTGCCCAAGGAAACTCCTCGAGGTGCCTCGGGTCGGGACGCTGCCCTGAGCAGGTCGTTGAGGTTGAGAGCCCTCACTTGTCAGGTGAGTGGTAAAGCGTTTTGGGTTGCCGTTAAACCCTAAAAAGTTGTTCTGTTCTCCTCTCACAGACATTCGAACCTGTAATTTACAGTGAGCTAGTTAACTGTGTTAATAATTAATTTTTTATGTTGAGAGCATCCGTAACAAGCACTAGTCACCTGAAGAGCCCACTCTCAAAGTGGTGTCATTAACTTCCATGCCCATCTCGTTGTCCAGTAGACTTTCCAGTATTAGCAGTCTTTCACCAATCTGACCTTATCTTCTGTTGGTTTATACCTTGCACTCCGGTCTGTAGATTTCTCAGTGCTTATCTAAAACAGACTTTCCAGTGCACAGTTAGCATAGTGGACTATGCAGAGTAGGGGTTGTTGTAAAAGGAATCAAATTTAAAAGTTGTGGTGCCTGGGACTTTAGAAATGCTGAAGAACAATCTTCACTGATGGTGTCTGGAAGGCAAATGCAGTTCCATTTTCTGGATATTCTTTTGTTTCCAGCCCTGGAGAAGGGATAGACATCAAGTCAGGAAGGCTACCAAGAAACTGAAGTGAACATGTACAGGCATGCTGGTGCATTAATATGTATGAACGACACATGGTTTCTCTTGCAAATGGAAACACCTCCTCTGCAAAGAGTGATAAGCCCTAGGTTTTTCTTCCTGCGACACTGCCTATAACTGCTAGGAAAAAAATAGGCTTAAATGTAAAGTTCCTAGAGCACTGTTCAGCATCCACAGAGTGGATTTTTGATACTATTTTTAGCCTATTGCTTGCTGGGTTAGAATGCAAATAGCTGTGTCTGCTCTGAAGCTGCAGAAGTCCATAAAGTCAGAAAATAGTCACATTCCGGGGGGGAAATTGTGCCATCACTTTAGTGCCTGTCCTCACTGAAGAGTTTTAGAAATGTTTCCTTTCATTACTGTCCAATGTTCAACCTATTTGCTATTAACAGTATTTGAAGCACATAGGCTTTTGGCTGATGCTGATATTTTTATATTAATACAGTTAGACAATCTCCTTGTAAACACTGGTCCATCCAAAGTAGAACTAATGGAACCAGTGCTACTGTTTGCCAACAGACAGATTGTCCCTCAAGTAAAGATCAGTCTTGAGTAGTGGGGTAAAAATGTCACACTTTTTCATAATGGAATGACCAAATAATGGCTGGCGAGCAGATCTAAAGTGAAGCACTATCCTAAATTGTCTTTCCAAAACAGCTCATTTTTCTTTTAATAATCTTGAGGAGTGACATAATGAATTGGCAAAATGAAGAGTCCTGTTCTTCGGCACTCTATCCTAAGGTTGTAGCAACCTTCTGTACTATTATTTGCCTGAAGAGATATATAGGTAACATGTTGTTTACACTTTTATTGTGAGAAGAATATGGGAGACTCCTTTTCTAAATTCAATGTTGCATCTTCCTGTGTATTTTAAGAAGCTTTCAAATACTGGGTTGAGAATAGTGGGAAGGCTGCCTTCCAGCAGTTCTATAGCATAATCTGTGCCGAGTATATATGTCTAAACAAAGCAGGGCACTGACAAAATATGTGCTTTTGCACTCCTGATTTCTCTTCTGCTACAAGTGCTCCTGGTAGGCCTAAAACAATGCTATGGCTACTTATTAAGCCTGATACTGGTTAACAGTAAGTGCATCAATATTACTGGAACTGAGCAGAAATTCTGTTGTATTGGCTGCAACCATGTAAGATCTTGTGGCATGTGGGATAAGATACCAGTCTGGCACCCTTTTATTCCCATTGATCTTGCTCAGAACTTAGGTAGCACCAAGAGCCTCCTTCCTCATGTATTTCCCCTCAAATTTGCTTTTCTTTTGCCTTGGTTATAGACTCCTTATTGCAGACAAACTCTTAAATTACCTAGACTGAAATAATGCTGGGGAGAACAACTGGGAGTCTATGAAATTTAGAGCTGGCAGTAGGGGACTGTATAAAGGCTCTGTTGAGATCCTTAAAAAAAGGTGAGGCCTCGAGTTACAAAGTGCCTGTATTACATCCCATATGCTGTATTGCATCTAAACCTGCAGCTGCTTCTTGATTTAAACTTCCTCCCATTAACCAGCTGCTTCAGTTCTGGCAGAACTATTTTGGGTGTATTTCCTGCTGCAGACACAATGGGAAAGACTGTCTCAAGGGAACCCTGACTTACCTCAGAGTAGGTAGAGGGCAATGCGAAGAGAACAGTTGCAAATCATTCAGGTTACTTCAGTCGTATTGTTGATTGTAACTAAAGCCCATCAGCATGCTCCTGGTTTGGTACTGAAACATGAATCACTTATCCTGTTTTTTGCAGCAGATTTCATTTCCTTTGCAACTGAAGTGTAAGCATCATCAAAGAGGAAACAATTCTTTTTTTCTTTGTTTCAGTTATAAGACAAGAGTCAGTTTATATACAAAATTCCAACTCTTTCCAATTTGTCAACAGAGTGGGTGACAAGTCAGTCTTGGGGAGGAAAAATAATTATGCTCTAAAATGTACAGTACTGACTTTAGGACTTAGTGCCACAGATTATCTTATTATTATGCACTATTTCATAGCCTTTAGAGCATTGCATGGCTTTGCAATGTGCAGGTCGTTTTCATGTTTGCCAGGAGTCTAATTCCAAATAATTTTTCTCTCTTTGTGCTTTAAGTTTCTGCGAGCTCATTCTTTAGATAACCCTGCTCCACCACCACTCCTGTGTGTGTTTTGACCACTGCACATATCTAGGTAATAAAACTCTTTTGAATAAGAGTTTCAAAGTCTTGTGACTGCTTTAAGAAACCTCCTACCTTTTGGAACCTCTGGACTATATGGAATAGGAAAGAACAAATCTTTGACAAGTTATAATAGTCAAGGTTAATTTTGAAGCAATGTGTATGTTTACTGACTCTTAAGGGAGTATCTTTCTGCTTTGCATGCTACTTAGTTGTTTCTGGAGCTGAAGAAACACTGCTTAAAAGGATTAATTTGGCAGGCACTCCTGAGATTTTAGAAGGTAAACAACTGTTTCTTTTTTGTCAATATGGCAATTAAGGTCCAGGAGATTAAAGAAAGAAAGTAAATGCAGTTTTGGCTCCTACTGTAGACTGATGGCTTAGTGATCCTTTGAATATTTAATGAGGTGCTGTAATGGTTCTGGAGTAGTAAAATCAAGATCAGATGTGAAAAATTAAAGAATAGTGAACTGCAGTGTGTGTTATGTGGTGCCCAGAATTATGCAGGTAGGGGTTCTTATGCTCAAGATTGATGTCCAGACTGGTTTGGCAAATAACATGTCCTTCAAACGCAAGGGATGTGCTGAAGGTGTCCAGATGCCTGGAGATTTCCTCATTTGGCCTCTTATAATACCATCTTTACCAAAACTTCTCTCTAGTGCTGGGTTTTGGGCTAAAGAAAAGTAGGAGTCTTCTCCAGGAAGTTGGCAAAATTGGTAAAAATAGCATTACCGTGCTTAGAATTGTGAATTTCAGAGACACTGAGACAGTCAGGAATGATTTTTAAAAGAAAACAAAATATGTTGATCCCTTAACAGCCATTAAAGCTGATGGGACAGTTTCATTCTTAGCTGATTTGTTCACCTCAGATGACACAAAGTAGCCACAAAATAGGCTTTAACATTCCTAGTGTTTGTTCTCCCCTAGTCTCCTCTTGTGGACAGCACAGTTACTTATCCTTAAGGTGGTAGCTGTCATGTCTTTTCAAATATATCCTCAGGGAATTAATTAAATTGTTTTTCTTAAAGTGGGTGGGCATTTAGAGGAGGTTTAATTTGAAAACAGAAATTAAAAAGGTCTGAAATTAATTCAGAATGCTGTTTATATGACATTATAGTTGGAGAAGCTGACAGATTGTAACCTGTGGAAGGACAGCTCTATTGTCATCATTTTCTTCCCCATCTTTCCCCCTGTCCCAGTGCTGTTCCCACTGTTTTCAATCCCAAATCTGTTGCTCTTGTTGGAGGTTGGAGTGGGAAGGAGGTGATCCTTTGGAAAAAGAGCAACAGAAATCCAAGTTTTGAACAAGACCCTAATATATTCCTTAGGGAGATCTTCATATCTTTTTTTTTTTTTTGGCACACCAATGTTTTCAAACTGGCAGTATTATCTTCAAGTCCTCTGGATCTTCCTCATGACAAATTCAAGGAGAAATAAATGTGATTGCTTTTCTGGCTAAGTAAGAATTTAATCCATTCTGCATTGTTTCCATTGACCTGCCCTGCTCTATCAATTTGAACAAATTGAAGAGCACTTTAAAGAAAGACAGCCATACTTAACTTCCAGAACAGCTCAGTTGTTTTCCAGAATGGCCAGTGGTGAAAGATTAGCTTACACTGCAGAGCCCTCTTCCTCTGGAGGTGCTATATACTGTCCTAACAGTGATACCTATGGGGAGAATATTAGACATGGACAAGTCCCTGGGCACAAAAGGGATGTATTCAGGGTTGCTGAGGGAGCTGGCCAATGTCACTGTGAGGGTGCTGTTTATTATCTTGGGAAGGTCACGGTGACTGGGATTTTGCTGGAGTAAAGAAAACTTCACACCTGTTGTCAGGAAGGGAAAGAAGGAGTTTCTGGGGAGCTACAGGCTGGTCACTCTCTCTTCAGGCACTGGGAAGATTATGGAGCAAATCCTGGAAGCCATTTTCAGGCATATGAAGAATGAGAAGGTAACTAGAAACAGCCAGTGCAGATTTGCCTTGGTAAATCATGTCTGCCCCGAGTACCTCTTGCAATGAAACGAGATGGTCTCCCACAGTACCATTGTAGCTAAATTGATGACTTATGGGCTGGACAAGTGGCTAGTGAAGTGGGTTAAATGTGGCTGTATCACCAGGCTCAAAGGGTGGTTATCAGTCACCTGAAGCTGAAATAGTTGCTGGATATGAGTGGTCTCCCTAAAGGATCAATGCTGATGCCAATACTGTTAATCTCTTTACTTGCAACCTGGATGATGAGATAGTTCACTCAGCAAATACATGTACGATACTAAACTAGGGGATAGGCAGGATGGCAAGGCAGCCTTTCAGTGGGGCCTGAACAAGCTGGAATGGGCTGGCAGGAGCCTCCTGGAGCTCAGCAAGGGCAAGTGTGACTTTCTCAAAAGGCCAGTCACATCCTGGGCTGTCAGCAGGAGTAGAGCCAGTGGGCTATGATCTTCCCCTCTATTTGGCACTGGTGAGACTGCATGTGGAGCACTGTGCCCAAGCTGGGGCTCACCAGTACAAAACAGCCACTGAGGTACTGCACGGAGCCCAACGGTGGGCCACTGTGCTGGCCAAGGCTGGCACACAGGGTGTACAAGCAGAGGCTGCTAGAGCTGGGCTTGATCAGGCTGGAGGGAGGGAGCCCTTATTGCTGCCTGCATCTGCCTGCTAGGAGGTGTGGGGGACACAGGGCCACCCTGGTGTACAGTGATAACACAAGAGGCAATAGCACCAGTTGTAACATAGGAAATTTCAACTCAATATTAGGAAAAATCCTGACTTTAGCAGGTTCATATGCTCATTTCCTGTCCTGGCTGTTCTTCTTTTGCTTTTGTTTCTGCTTGACAGAACCAACAACTGGGTTACTTCTACATAGTCTACATACACTGAGTTATCTATACATTTGTAATTTTCCAATCACTAAGTTTGACTTAGACCTCTATTTTCCCATCCTGCCCCTCCCCCCATATAACATTTGTATATATTTGTGTACATTTGTATATATTATATAATTTTCCTCTCTAAAAGATTGTGGTAATTGTAGAGGGCACTCTTTGAACCTGGTCTTTTTTGAAGGTTGGGTTGGTTGGTTTGTTTGTTTTTAAATTCCATTTCCAAAAATGTTGCCTGGGAAGAGTGTTTTGGTTTGGGATCTTAATCTGGATCTATGTATGTGTTTTCTACTGGTATTGTTATTTCTGTGAGGAGTGCAATCCTCTTCTCTCCTATCTGTCCAACTTATAGCAGAGCAGTTGAACTGTTTTTATAATAATCTCTACTGGAGATATAACACGCCTTGTGCTAATACTCTGCCTTTCCTGTGTGTGAGGAATCTTTTCAAGGCAGTTTTGCATGCTGTAACTGCATTGACCCTTTTGTGGATTCACCTTTATATTTTAACTGTACTGACTTGCTCGTGCTCTTCAGCTGTCATTTGTAGACAAGCCCTAAAATGGGATTTTTATTTTTTTTATAAATAATGAAAGTGCTTTTGAAACAGCAACTTACAGCAAATCTCAAAGTATAAGAATCAAATGGCCATCCACCATCATTCTTATGTTCATCCATAGGTTTATTTTTCTTTTTTTTCCTGGAAAGTAAAAGATTTGAAGCCAAACATACAGCCATATTCTTACTGCTGGCTACATAAAAATATTGTTGTCCTGGACAAATGCTCTTGAGATTTTAGTGGCCATTGGGAAAGGTGACTGAGGTTTACAGCCCTGCTTTATTAAGGTGTCAGTCTAACGTCCGCAAACTCAGTTATGTAAAATGTAGCAGACAAGCAGTTAATGAAAGAGGTTGCACCAAGTATGAAGTTTCTTACTCCGATCAAAAGACACTTTCAGAAACAATGTTTGGAGTGCTCTGAAAAGAAATATGAACAAATTCGTAACAAAGCTAATATAAAGCTTGTGTGTGTGAAACTGGGATTTTTCCTCAGCTGAAGTTTCCTGGTTCACTTATTCCTAGTTCTTTCAATATAGTTGCTCTTCCCAGTGCTTAAAGTCATGGTTTGCAATTACTACTCATGATCCATACAAAAATGCAACATTCCCCATTTCCCCAAGTGATCCCTGCACTTCAGCTGTGTAAAAGCAACTGTGTCGGTGCTCTGAAATAATAATGCAGAAGAGAAAAAGACAATGACAATGCAGCAGAAAAAAAGACAAGTCCACGTTTGCCTCTGGTGAAATGTTCAGAGTGCTTTCTCCTGTCCTCCCAGTGCTGATATGCTTTGCCTTAACTACCTTTTCCGCTAGTGTTTTCTGCATTCCCTGTTGGGAAACTACAGCAAAGAGAGTCTTTCATACAGTGCGTGAAGATCCAGAAACTCATTACGGTAGCAGCCCTGCAAGGCAGTGCTGGGAATCAAACTGTGAAATTGCAATTCCTGAAGGGCAGTATACAGGGCGACATGTTACTGTAGTTTTCCAATGGACTGAGCCACCCAGTCATCACAACAAATGATGCTAAATCCCAGCAGCTACCCTGTATTTATTCTGTAATTTATGCTCCAGGGGATATAATCACAGAAGAAAATTCCTTAAGAGAAGTTTCTCTGCAAAGTTCAGCCTTAACAGAGCAACAACCTTTATTTCTATGAGCAGTGAATACAGAGGTGTAGAAAGGGTTGTTTTTTTGTTTTTCTTATGGTTTCCTTGCCCCTGCTTTCTTTCCCACCCATTTTTAGGGGTTTTTCAGACCAATAAATAAGTAATTTAAGTACATTAACTTTTATTATCATTACATTAATTGTAATTTAAGTACAGTTCAGGAAATTGTTACTTGACATCAATACCTACAGGAATAGATTCTGCAAATAAATATACAGAATTGAGGGGATTCCACATCTATGTATTGTGGGGAAATCCAGCCAGGGTCATAAAAAATACCGCAGATGTGTGGTGTGAAAGAACATGTAGTGCACATATTTCAAATTCATTTATATATTAATTTTTTAAAAATGTGGAAAAAAATAATAATATATACACATATAGTTCAGAAAATGCTGACTTCCAGTTCATCCCACTGTGGCTTACTCTTGGATCTGCACCTTAATTATGGATGTATCTGCTGATTTCAGTGGTGCTGTTATGGAAAGAAAAAAAAAAGTGGATTTCTGGCACTATATGGAGAATATTACTGTAATTCTATCTACGGAGGATTTCTCTAAAGCCCTTGCAAACAGTTTCCTTTACAGTTGAAGTGTCCTATCTTTGCTTTGTTTCTGATGTGATTTTATTTCAAAAAGCTCTAAGCAAAGTTTTTAGTTACTGGATGGTCTTATTCATATTTTTGTGTTCTCCTAGAACTAAAATTGCCCAAACTGCAAAAATATTCCATCTCAGGAGGCTTTAAACAGCATCCCAGGAAAAAATGCTGAAGAATGGACAGAGAATGTGAATAATGGTTATGGAATATCCATGTTTGTGTGATTGTTCTTGAGTAGCCATATATTTTTTCATTGTTTTGGGTAAGTAACCCTGATTAGCTCTGTCATATAAGCATGTGTCAAAAAATTCATCCTTCTGTAATTAGTCCCACTACTCTAGGAAGTCTCAAATAAATGCTATACAGTTACTTTCTAGGACATCTGATGCTGCATTTGGAATTGTGTTCCTGAAGCAAGAAAAATGGGAAAATGTTTATTTGCCAATTCCTCCCAAGTTGCAACAGTAATTGCAAACTATTTGTTCAAATGGGTTTTAAATACAAATAGAAGGCTGTCAAGGTTAGAGAATCAATCTAATTTGTGCGTGTGTATAATTGTGAATGTATTTAACAAAGTATTAATTGAATAATTGTTACTTGCTATATATGGAACAAAATAAACATGCAAACTAGTGGAAGGGGGACTAAATCTTCCTGAGCCACTGTACCTTCAAAAGTGAAGGAGTCAGAGGGCTCCATTTCCCATTGTGAACATTTTCATAAAACTATTTTCAGGGAAGGAAGAGGAAGCCAAGTTGGTGATGCTATAAAAGGAAGCTGCCCTTCTCTGGAGACCTGTTGGATGACAAAGACATTATAGGATTCTAGCAATGTAATTAGGACAGTTAGAAAAATCAAAATAAAGAACAGCCTTTTAATTGTAAATGTAGTTAACTACTGGAGCTACCCATCTAGGGATGTGGCAGAGCTGTCATCATTTGTTGTCTTTAAATGCAGCCATCTTCTGCAGAAAGTAAGATTATAATGAACTCTTCTGGTCGTGCAATCTGTAAGGCCTAGCTTAATACCACTGAAACACTGTGAAGGTGACAAGAGATGCCTGACAGGCTGTGGTCAAAGCAGGATTTTAAATGGTGAAACTTTTAATTGAGAAAAAGCCTTTAAATGGAACACACTTTAGAGTGTGGTGAAAAGTAAAACTGCAAAGTATTTTAATTTACTTTAAATGCTACTGCTTCCATGTATTTGAATTTACCTTGCAGATAGTTTTAACATGGAAATTGCATAGTTATTAGTTTCAGTACCACATGATGCAACTGAATGTACTATATGTTTCACTGGTAATTGGTAAGCATTATTTAGGATGTGTTGCTAGAGAATAATTTATGGACTTTTGTGCCAAAACTCTGAGTTTGTAGGAATGGCAGTGATGCTGACTGGTTTGAGAAAATGCTATTTTGTGAATAAGCCTATAAGGTGCAGGTATTTTGCTGATATTATTTCTTCCAGCTGGAAATGAAGCAGCTTGAAAGATTAATTAGAACTGAAGAAGATAAGGGGTTCTCTGCAGGAAGTACATGGCAGGCTTCCTTTTGGATATCAGGTGCTTTTGAAGTTCTTGATCGGAAGTAGATTTAAGCCTGTAATTGCTCAGCATTTGAGGAGTTTGTTGGCTCAAGATTTCCTGCATTTGGAGTGTTGTGGTACAAAGATGTTTTACCTCAGTTATTAACACAGTTAGACTCTGTTTAGCAGTGATTGCCAGAGGTCTTCATCTTTCGGAATAATCACTGTGAGTATCGAATAGTTAGGTTGCCTATGGTGTATCATATAATTGTGCTCTTGTAGCACTGATGACAGTTAAGAGAGTAGAAATAGTGAGATATAATTAAAACTATGGTGTACTTTGTAGTTTGATTCCTGGGAAACTTTTTCATCACAGTAAAAGCGTCTCTCACTGTGCTTGAGAAAGCTTCCATAATTCAGATGTGTTTATACGGATACTTGGGTAAAAGGTGTGCCACAACAGAAAGAATTAAACCTTTCAATAGTGGTTTTTGTCTTTCATCAATTTCTCCTCCCATAAAACCAAGTTTAAAATGGTAGGGCCCCCAGCTACCTCTGTTTATGGCTGTGATGAAGACCAGCTTTATAGCAGTCGTGGGCCAGTTCCTGAAGAAAGGAACAGAATGAATGTTAAAGTATGAAGCTGATCATTGTTCTCAGAAATGGCACCACTTTTTTTTTTTTCTTTTAAAGGTGTCGTGTGTGGTTTTTTTTTTTTTTTTTTCCATACTCACTTTGGAGTCCTGCATATTTAAGGAAACATTTAAGGAATTGTCTTTATTGCAGACATGGCCCAAACCCTTTGGGGTGGGTTGACTGTGGATGGCTATCAGGTGTCCACTCAGTTTCTTTCTCATTCCCCCTCCTGAACAGGATAGGGGAAGAAAATAAGATTAAAAAGCTTATGTGTTGAGATAAAGATACGGAGATCGCTTAAGAAGAAACATGTCACAGGCAAAACAGACTCAACTTGGGGAAGATTAATTTATTTTGTTGTCAGTTAAAACCAGATTTGGATGATGAGAAACAAAGAAAAACATAAACCACATCAACCCCTGCCCTTTCTTTCCAGGCTCAACTTCATGCCTTTGTTCCAGACCCCTCTACCTCCTCCCCTCAAGTGTTGCAGGGGATGGAGAATGGGGGTTGTGGTCAGTCCATAACAGCCCCTCTCTGCCCTCTGCTCTGGCATGGGCTCCCCACAACTCCTTCAGGGCACATCCATCTGTTCCCGTGTGGGGTCCTCCATGGCTGCTGTGTGGATTCCTGCTCCAGGGTGGTCTCTCCAGGGACTATATGGGGATCTGTACCCAGGCACTGGAGCATCTCCTCCCCTCTGACTTCTCTCTCCTTGTTGCTTGCAGGACTGTTCCTCACAGATCCCTGTACTGGTCCCTGTAATATGCTCACTGTCAGGATATGGGGCACCCCAGGCACTGGGGAGGCACACGTAGGTTGAGGCCAGCTCAAGCCCCTTGCTCTCTTCAAAATACTTTCGCTAGTTATCTGATTTTTATACTTAGTGTTGGGCTGACCCAGGTATTCACTGCCTCCTCCCCGCTGGTCTGGCTGACTGGAAAGACATTCACACTCTTTTAATGAACTCAGAGAGAAACATTTACATCACAGGTTGATCCACTCAGCTGTTGGTAGCTGTCCATTCAAAACAAAGGCCACCTTCCAGTCCCCTTTGTTAAGGCAAAAGCTTTGCAGCAGTGAAGAACTTCTTCCTTAAATCTAATCTAAATCTACCCGCTTTCAGTTTAAAGCTCTTACCCCTTGTAATAAGTCCCTTTCCAGCTTTCTTGTAGGCCCCCCTTAGGTACTGGAAGGCTGCCATAAGGTCTCACCGTTCTTTTTTGGGTTTATTTTTGTGCTTTGTTTTATAAAATTATGTGCTAGGTAGGGGAACAAATGTTACTACCGAAACAGTAATGCAGAGAAGAAATTGCATGACAGGAAATCTTGTCACTGTAAGACAAAAGTCAAAATATGAGACTCTGGTCTATAGCAAGGCACAGGCTATACACACTTATCCAAAATAGCGCTAAACAGACAAAGCTCAACAATGGTCTAGTTTAAGAATATCCATATGACATAACAAGATCTGAGATCTACTATAAATAATCTGGCACAGGAAAGAATATGTAAATTATAACATTTTCTTCTTTGATATTCCCTCATTTTTATCCTGTAATTTATTAAAATACAGAATCTTCCCTGCTTAGTTCTTTCCATAAAAAAAAAAAAAAATAAAACCCCCCCTATGTCTAATTCAAATTCAGAACTTCTGTTTCATGCAAGCCTTGAATCTGTGTGTTCCCTGTATCTTTCTCACTGCTAGTGACTCATCCCATGTGGATACATACTTTCCAGACTCATTTCTTGGCTGCCTAAAAGTTTTTCAGCCCCCTTACCCCAACACTGTCCCCCTGGGAGGTGCCTGAGAGAAAAGAAGAGCTTGTTCACTCTGCTCCCTGGGAATATGCAGACACTGTACTGTAAACATTGCCTGAACCTTGTAAATGCATATGCCATGGATTTGGGTCTTGCCTGTCTGATGTCCACCACATACGATAAGGCTCTTCTCTGGAAAGGAGCGGTGTGAATGTGCAAAGTCACCTGAGCTCTGGGTTATATCTATGAAAAGGGACAGGGCATTGGAGAGCTTTGTTCATCAGTGCAGAATGACTGAAGGTGAAGGTACCAGCCTTTAAATAAAATGAAGGGGCCTTCATGCCTAAAGAGACTGAAGAAAACACACTAGTTGCCTGACAGTCCTAAATGTGATGAAAATCGTCCACTGCAGGGGATATTACTGTAAATCTTTGTCTACCTGACAGATTTACATCTACTAGCTTCCATAAAATCCACTGTTAATGGCACAACACCTATTAAGCTGAGGTATTTCTAGGTATACTATATCATTGTATTTTACTGTAGAGTTTACATTATTCCTAGTATTTCAGTGCTTATATTACGAGGTGATTCAGACTGAAAATATAGTAACTTTTTCTTGCTTCTCAAGGACAAGCTTTTATTTCTGAGAAACCATTCAGAAATGACAGGCAAAATATTGGAAATAATAAGGCTGAAAAATACTGTACTCCAGAATGGAGGAGATTTATTGAGACATGCATTTGGCTACTTGAAGGAGGCATTGATAAGGTGCCAGCCAGATTGTTGTGTTTTGTTACTTACTTTTCTGCCTTCTTTTCTGTTTTTTTTTTCTCCCTCCTTTTGCCTGTCTAAATAACAATTGGAGAATTGCATTGGGAAGGTTATATATGGAGCACATGATGAATATTGACATCAAACTAATGTTAGCAGTGAAGAGCTTGGAGGAACAAGAATCCCTGCCTCAACATAAAAACATTAGGTGAAGTAACTGAAAACCCATACTGCCAACCAGTGTCCTGTGCTGCAAGTTGCTGAGGCTGGCTACTGGAAGACCCTGGGAGGGTACAAGTTCCCTTCCCTTAGCTTCAGGATGATTGAGGGCATCCAGATTATATGTGAAGAGAAACTGTAGCATCACTTATGTATGGAATTGATGGTTAGATTAATCCAGTTTTCTCCTGAATTTAGCAGAGGAAGTATCAGAATTGAAGAGAACCCTTGCAAGGAGTAAGCTCACTGTCCTGGATGCTGTTTCCCTGGTACTCGGGTGAGGAAACATCAGTGCTACTGAAAGAGAGATGTGCCAGTCCCTCCCTTCAGAAGTTTCTAAACCCCATGTGATATTGTGGGGTTTTGGAAACGCTTTTTTGTTTCTTTAGTACCAGACTCTTCTAATGCAGCATTGCTTTTTAAGACTGCCAATATGTTCCTAGATTTTCTTGTGAAACTGCTCCTGCATCCTGTGCCATGTAGTCCTAATTTACTGGAAAACTGTATTACACAGGAATGGATCAAAGATGCTCAAGTCTTTCAAGGGATAAAATATGATACTTCTCCCCGTCTGCCCCCAGCCAACGAACAGCAACAATGAAACATAAATGAGTTCCAACTATTTCTCTCATAACTCACAAAGGGATATATTTTTACAAATTCACTTCATGTTGCAAGCTAGTAAGGTACATCTGGCATGAAAGGTAGTGCTGGCAAGATTTTTTTACTTCCCCTTTTCAAAAATATGTAATTTCAAAGCAAAGTAGAAATGGGCACCGTTTTTGCTCTAGTCAGATTTCCAACAAAGTTTCAGTGGCCAATTCTTGACAAGGCGCTGTTGAGTGGCTTTCAGCTCTGGGACCATGGTTAACTCTTGATGGTGACCAATCCATGCATCAGTGCTGGCCTTTCTGCATGGTCCCTTCTGGTTGGGTGTCTCATGTATTCTGTTGACTGACAGCTGAGCTTCCTCTTCCCTGATTGACCCACAGGCTAATCAAGCTTGGCCATTACTGTCTGTTAAATGGAGTGTTATTCTATGAATTAGTTTAAAATTAAATGTAGCTACCTGTTTTCGGTCTGGATTACCAAGTTTAAAGTGAAATATACTATGACCTGGCATCTATATTGTTGTCCCTCTTTTTTCCCTCAAATGTACTTTATGGATCATAATTTTGATTCATAAAAATTAGATCACAAAACATTTATTATTGCCTGCTCTTTCAATTCTTTTGCATTCTCTTCAGGCTTAGAAAGAAAAGGTTTTCTGCATCATTTTAGCTGCTCAGCTGTTTTTCTTATTAGGCAGCATTTGCTACTTCGTGTTGTTTGTGTGTTTTCTTTTTTTTTTTTTGAGACACACTTCACTTATCCTTCCAGCAGGATCTGGAAATTTTGGGCAAAATGAATTTCATATTTAAAGAGCGTGACGGCAGTTTCCCAAGTGCATTGCTCCAATACAGAAAGTAAATGTTATGTTTTCTTTCACAAAAGCTGACATACGTAAGCAACCTCTATCATAAGGTTTCACCTCTTGATTCAAAAGGAAAGCTCAGTGAGCATAAATAGTGTGCGCACTGCAACAAGAGAAGCTTAAAGGTCAGCACAAAGATGAATGCAGTAATACCTGTAGTATTCTCACCTATGCATGAACTGGTTTCTGCACAATTTAAGGTAAAATTCGCATCCCACAGTGTTATGCAACAGCAGCGTGGTCTTCTGCTGGCCCCAGAGGGAAGTGCTGGCAAAAGCAATGAAGAAGAATTGACACCAAGATGTCACGTCAGGGGAAAGATTTGCCAAATTTGGGTCTGAATCACTAACCTGCCAAAGTTGTATAAATCTGCAGACAGTTTGAAAATTAGAACATATGGAGACAGGGAGCACATTCCACCGTGCCAGCTAATGAAAATATGCAGTGTGAAATGAGCTAACATGGATGTCCCGTATACTGGAGAGATTTATATTCTTCCCTTGGGGAGTTTAATCGTTCTATCAAATTGCAAGCTTAATTTGTAGCAATGACCTTGGGAAAGATTATTTGCTCCACTCTTCTAATAAAGCTAATCTACATACTGTGGGGGTGTGTTTTAAGATTTCTTAATTTTTAAGTCTGTTATTTATGGATTCCTCAATTCTGTGAGCTATTTCAAAGCCATTCATGAAAGGGGTATAGCAAATTAGGCAGATTTGTTTTTTAAAGAGAAAGTATAAATCCACTGTTCTGGTTTCATACCTGCAATGGAAAACTTTTGTACATTTGAAAATCAAAAAGCCTTAGTCGTTACTGACCAAGTTCATAAGGTGGGGTAGGTAATACCTCTGTTTCAGTTGGTTTTAGATGGCCCATAGTGCACAGTAAGTCACCCATTCTAGTCCATATGAAGATGCAGTATTTGTGGACCCTACTTAGGTGAAGGATGCTACTGAGATCAGAAGAGCTGGTAGGGAAGGTTTGCACAATTGCACTAAAAGTGGTTAGGCATTGAAAAATTATTAAGGAGAACTGACTAGAGCTGTTGCAGATGAGTTGTCACTGTGTAAGGTACTCTTAAACTATAGAACATCATTTGATATTTAGAATATCATAGTAAAAACATATAAACTGTCAGACCTTTTCCCTAATCTTGTTAAAGTGAGTGTTCTCTCCCTTGAATGAATCAGGCAATTTCATAAATGACCTCTGTGTTACAGCAGTCTGAAATGGCTTCAGAAAAATACATGTTACTCAGTAAGATACGGTTTTCCATTGTATCCTGACCACCGCTGGGGATGTTGGAGAACAGGCTGCAACTTTCTGACCCTAGGGCAAATTCTTTGACCAATTGCCTTATTGATTAGAGCAGTCCCAAAATGCTAAGCAGTAGCAGCTGCCAGTTGCCTTGAAGAGGCCATTTGTCAAAAGGCAGTTGGCTGAGTGAGCTTGGGTTGTGGTTGTAGCCTTGCCAGTTTATGATGAACCTGGGGTGAAGCAGGGATCTCAAGCTAGTTTTCAAGCTGCACCTGCTCTGCTCTGGGGACAGTGCTCAGAAACTCCCTTCTGAGGGATGGGCTGTATAAAACCAACGTCTGGTGCCGCAGCAAAAGCACACTGACATTGCGGTGTTGGGATATGCAAGTGTCTTAGAGAGCAGAAACACTAATCATGCAGCATTGAAGGGGGAGTCACTAGCTTTCTTATTTTTCAACAGATTTTTTTTTTTCTCTGCCATTAGAGTGAAATTTAAGATGCCTAGAGATATTCCTTCATAAATAATAATATTTGCCTTTTTTGCTAGCAGAAATCCAAGTGCTCCACAGCCATGCCATGTTATTATTTTGATAATAATTGTGCTGACTTTTACAAGTAGGGAAATCGAAGGGTGGGAGGGAAACAATGTGTTCAGAATAGCTTCATGGACATTGGCAAACTAGCATGTAGTCTCTAGTTCCTCAGTTCAAATTGCTGATTCATTCACTAACGCACATATCCCCTTTGCCCTCCATGCTCCCTTTGCAGCCATTTCTGTACAAGTTGCCAGTTCTTTACAGTAGTTATCATGCTAATTATTTGCTTGGCATTGTATGTTTCTCCTGGTGTCTGCTCTCCTTGTGCTTGCACAATGAGAGCAAAAGTCTGATTCTGTTCTGACCTTTCAGTAAATTAACTTACCTCTGTATGTGTTTGCCTTCCCTGAGACACGCACCTGGTTACCTTTTCAATTACCTTCTTTGCTATTCACATTATTTTTCCTAAAATGTGTAATCCAAGTGTCTCCCAGAATCCTCCCTTGAGTCCATGCTACTTTGTGAACAGAGATCCTTCTGAAGACAGGTTAGCTCTGAGCAAAGCATGTCCCAGCAGCTCTAGAGCTAGGCTTACCTATTTGAACATGAAATATTTTTAGTCTGAGCTGTACCATCCTTAGGGAAATGGTAAAAATGCCTTTCCTAGCAATTAACTGGGAAACAGGTGTCTGTAACTTCATTGCTATGACTTATCTTCCTTAATGAAAGGGAGAAGCAAGGAAGGGGAAGATGAAATATGTGTAGAGAAAAAAAAGAAAGGGAGGAAATCCTTTTTCTTCAGTATATGAGGCATGCTGTGTTTTATCTCTTTGTTTATGCTGCACTGCTGTCATTGGGAAGTTTTTATTTTGAAAGAAGAGAATACTGCCTTTATGAAGTAGAAAAGTGGTTTCATTTTAGTTTGTATTTATAGTCCTATGTAGAATATCTCAGGTCAAATTCTTTTTCCTAGTTTATTTTTTATTTGTCCCATTTGCCTAAGTTCTTTTGACTACAAAGAAGTAGTTTATGGCAATTATAAGGCAAATACTATTTGTCCTTTCAGGAAGAATCGCCAGTACCAGCAAGCAGGTAGTCCTAGTGGATTGTGCTGTCAAAGGACTCAGCAAATCTGGGATTTAGTGCTTATGCTGAAACAGATTTCTCTGTGACCTTGAATAGGTCATTTAGTTTCTCTGGGCTTCAGCTCCCCACTTGTCAAACAGTGATAATAGTGTTTTCCTCTTTGCAAGCCTGTTGTGAGGATAAATGCAATTAAATAATGCAGGATGCCTGGATGTTATTGAAGTGATGCCACTAAAGAAGGTAAACTAAATTAAACTCAGGATTAATTCACCTCACAGTTATATATGTTTAAATTGAGAGTTGCCTTGCTGAATTTATTAAGATTAATACTGTGTGGCAGAAAATCAACACTTCTCAAACTTGTTTGCCCCCAAACTCGGGTAAACTGTCTTCTAACCCCTCCTCTATTTAACTGCAGATATGATGCTCTATGTCTTGTTCCTTCAGGAGCAGGGATGAATTTGCACTGTGCAATGGACAAAATCCAGCCTGGGCTGAGTCAGCTGCAGGGTTCTTAAGCTGCAGTGCACAACGTTGGCAATTCCCTGCACATGTCCCAGCAGACTGCTGTTATGAGCGTACACACAGCTCACCAGTCCCACTGCTCACTGAGTGCTTTTTCTTTTTCCTGTTCTTTCCCCCTGCAGTAAGCTATGATAATCAGCTAACAGGAAGCTACAACTTGACACGGTTTGGTGGGACTTGACCATTGCTGGCTGACACACCATTGGTATCGATAGAATAATTTACTGCTTTTGAGGAAAAGGAGTCTGTACTGGGACAAATGATTTATTTCTACTATAGAATGTTTATTTGCATAGTGTAGAAAATAACAAGATTTATTTGCAGAGTTGGAATCCCTCAGGTAGAGTATAAATATAATTACAAGAACATATAAATATATTTATACTATGCTATTGAGATTTTGGCACCACAAATCTTATTTCCTTGACTGTGAAAATAAATGTTTTGGAAGAGAAATAAATCATTAATTTCTACTCTTGACTCAAGAGTAGGAAATATGTAGGCTATTGGCCTAAAAGACAATTGATCCAATGTCCTTTTACATCCTGATGCAATGGGATATCTCAAATGATATTTGCATACTATTCTGGTCCCTGCAGAAGAGTGGAGATAAGACTTTTGACAGTTCAGGATTATAGGTAAAAAGATACTTCTAAAACAATACTTTATGTTCAATTAATTCTACTTTTTAAAATATTGGACATGGGTTTTCCAAACCAAGGCTCAAAAATTGTCGACCTCTATTAAAAGGTGTGTGGGGTTTTTTGTTGTTTTTTATTTTTAATTGTCCAGACAGTAAAGTGGATACATGTAGCATATTTCAGCATTGTCAGGTGAATTCTGGGAAAGCTTCAGGAAGGTGATGTCTGTAAACAATAGCTGTTGCAATATGAGCATTTGGGAAAATTTAATCTACTATACATAGACCAAAAAGCTGAGTTGAAGGGAGTTCTTTCTCTGTGTGTGCTGTATGTAGCATGTGTTGGTTTCTTTTCTTCTTTGCTGTATAATAAAAGCTTTAATACAAAAGGGACATTGAAGGTTCTGTTGTCCTTGCACAGCATTGATTCAGTCAACCACAACCTAAGGTTGTCTAATTAGTTCTGATAAAATAAGAGTTAATATGACACCAGTGTTAACAGTTAATTGATTCATATTTTGGGGCAGACTGTCTTTGGGAAAGCTGGGACTTGCCTTAGTCAAAGTCATCTCTCCTCTTTGTGCATCTTCCTTCTCCCTGCAACATGAAACCTGTTTTGTCTGTGGAGACTGTGAATTGTCTGAGACAGGGACTTTCTTTCCAAAGTTTATGTAGATTACCAGATGTGTCTCTGATCTTGCCTGCGGGTCTGTCACCATAAGCAGAATACACGGACAGTGGATTTGGTAGGTTTATAAATTCTAAGTTTCCCAAAACCAGCTGGTCTGACTTTATGTGTACCTTAGCAGGTGAAGTCATAGAAATCTCATGGCTTGCTCTGAGCCTAGGAACTGTGGCAAAATTAGGTGATCTTTAAAAAAAAACCCAAACAACAAAAAAGAACAGAACCCCCTCAAAACCTGAAAAACCTGATATTGATTAAAAGATTTGCAATGAAAGAGAAGCTGTTTTAAACAGTAATTTGTTGTCATCAATTGTGCTTGCAGCTTGAGATTTGAGCCTTATTTCTCATCTACTTTTACCTGGCTTGAACTCAAAGCCTTGGACATTGTTCATCCTTTTGTCTTTTAGACTGAAGAGGAGTGTGCTAGATTAGGTAATAGTAACATAAAAGTTACCATAATCATCTCTGCTTCTAACTTTCTCTTCGAAAAACAAAATAAATTGAATTAACCTATCCTCATCTTTTTAATGTATGTTTCTTTTCATGGCACTCTGAACCTCCTCCAATTTTTCATTATCCTCCTTGAAGGCTTTATGCCAATTCACCTAGCATTTAATTCCGACTCTTTCAGAATGCTTGTATATGTAGGATTATATAGGAAGTAGTGCATGAGAACCATCAAGTATAGATTGCAAATATGAGTAACAGTTTAGCATATATTTGTAACTGTAAGAGGCAGCATAAGTCAATTTAACTTTAGGTAGGCTGAGCAGTTACTCTGAATCCTCCTTGGTGGAAGTATATTCCTCTGCTAGCTGTAGAAATCAAGTTTGTGCTAGTCTCTTAAACTAAAGGCAGCCTTGTGAAAGGCTTTCTCTCTTAGTACCCAGATATTTAACCTGATGTTTACTGTACATACCCTTTGGCGGTGTCCCAGTTTACAAAGCAATCTCAGTTACTGTGAATCTTGTCTTCACCTTCTCGCTATTTATTCCCAATCTTTCTCCTTTGTCAGCTTTGTTATCAGTGATCCAGAAGAAAGTAAGGTCACTACTGATAAAGTTAATTAGCATTAGAACTGTCCTTGAAGGGATTTCTCTGGAAACAGAGCTGTTTGGTGTTTCTGCACTTACATAGACAGTTTAGTCCTAGCCGACTACTGTCAGCCTGATTCAAATGTGCTTTTTCCTGTTTATTTTTGTTTCAGTCTAGTCAGGACTACTTGTGTGAGAACAGCGTGCTGGAACCTGTTGAACTGCTTTCTTTCCATATGACTTTAGCTGTGGCTTCACCGGAAGCAGAGGAGACTGGTTAGAGTTTGCTGAAGTCCAGAAAATCTGAGTGACTGAAAGCAGTTGTGAAAGCAAGGACCTGTCTGCATGGATGCAAGCATCTGAAGAGAGAGCTAGGTTTAAACTACCTCTGTTTCTGTTGCTCACTGTTTTCTGTATTTGAAACCTAAATATTCTGGTTGATATTATAAAGAAACCTTGCTTTTGTTTAAAAATCATGTAATTTTCTTTGGGGAATTCACACTGGGAGTCAGTTTCTGCAGCCTCAGAACTTGCACTGCTTCATCGTCCCACCACAAGTGCCCTCGAGCCACTAGTCACTCTGTCCCTAATTTTGTCCCAGTGTTTTCTGTTGAAACAAGCAGCGGTATACCTGTTCAGAGACATGGATGTTTATATAATAGAGGCCTCCAAACGTCTTAAGGTCCAATAAGTGCTAGTAAAATTCCCTGAATTCTTTACATCCAGAGATACAAAGTCTGTGTCTTTTTATTTAAACTATTTCATTGGTGATTGCTGCATTGAATAAGGTGTTTTTCTTACTTAACAATCCTTCGTTATATATTTATTCGTCAACTTTTATAATTTATTCCTTTTTTTGATGTGTGTACCATTTACTAAGTTTAAATAGAGCATTACAAAAGCAGAAACAAACAGCTCAGTTGTAAGTGGCTACAGCTTTTAAATTTTTTAATGGGAAGTAGTTTCTGAAACAGTTTCTAGACAATTACAGCCTGAAACAGTTTCTAGACAATTATAGCCTGACTGTCATATAGAATCAATAATAGACTAATGCCGAATTTCCACAACTGATACCAGTTCAAGCAGAATTAGATTGTCAGTAGCGCTTCTGCCCTGAACTGGTGTGAGACAGGCAGTAAAATTGCATAAGGACATATGAGTAATGTACTGAGAAGACACTAGTAATAAATATGTGCGGTCTAGGAGCGATGAACACAACTTACTTCGGAGTGAATATCTGCTTTTGTGTGCAGAGCAACTTTAATGAATGTAGTCAGCAATTCCCATAGTTTGAAAACTTGGGGACAAACAGGACTGCTATTTCCAGCAGTGTATCGATAGACTTGAGGAAGGTGTGAGTGTCACATCCTGCCAAAACTGCCAAAAAGCTGTATCAGGGTCTCTTAAACACACAAAACAATTGACTAAAGTCGTAGCCACAGAGTTTGTCTCTTTGTAAGAGTTAGTTCACACGGCTTGGTTGCTTACAGCATATTCTGAAATCTCTGCAGACTGTGGCTTTCGAGTACAGCTCTTTTAATGAAATGAGGAAAGCATATCTAGGTGATGCGAGAACTGATCCCTCTATTCCCAGTAAGTTTTGTGGCAGTTAGAAAATGTTTGATCATAATAATTCAATTGTTATATCCATATCTGGGTATTACAGCCTAGGGACAGGATTGATACAAGAGTAGATGCTTGTTTGATTTTCAGGAGTATGATTTCTTATTGCCCAGCTCTTCCTTTACATTTATGTAGCTACAACAACAGAAAATTAATTTCTTAATATCACTATTTCTTACTGGTATAAGGCCACATTTTTTTTAAAAAAATTATTATAATCAAAATCTGTCGATGAATTGCTTGTTGTTCAAAGGATCAGTTGATTAAAGCAGGTGCTTAAATCTCACTGGATTTCAGAAATTTCAGTGGGATATCAACATTTGGTAAATGTTCTAAATGGGAACACTTCCAGAAATCAGTTTTAAGTGTACATTCATATCTTTGTGCATGCCATAGCCCCAATTATCTGCTGATGTAAATGAGTGAAAATTGTTAGGTTAAGCTCACTTATGCTGGCAGGAAATCTGGTCTGGGATTTTCCGTGACGAACAAATATCCGTATAGGCTGGAGTTCATTTTACAAAGCTGGCCTAGCATTGCTGCCCAAGGGTAGGAAAGCATAAATACCACAACAGGGGTAAAGATGAAATATTATTTGACCATGCTTGATCTTTCAAAAAAAAAGTCTCAAGAGTAAAGAGAAGAAATTGAACAAATCTGGTTATTTTGATATGGTGTACTTATTTTAGCAGGCAGATTAATCACAGAACTAATTTTGAGGCATGCATATCAAGTGGAAAATACCACTGCTCAGTAGCTTATGTATAGTCAACAGATAAGACTGTTTGCTTGTAATTTTCTTCATGCATTTTCAAGAAGATGTGCAAATAATGGGGATGGTCTGTGAATGTTTCACAACAAAAAAGCATACTCAAATTTACCAGAATCAGTATTTGGAGACTACTATTTGACCAACTCTAAAAATCAATGATACAATATTTTTGAACAAAAGTGTAGTTTTCAGGAAAGATCTATTGTATCAATAAGGCAGGCATTTAGATTTTAGCACATTCAGAATTAGATATACTGTGTAGTTTTCCAGATATACAGCTCTGGCTGGAATATTCTTTTTAAAGTTGATTGCTTCAAAATAAATGCCAGCAAGCATGTATTTTGGTTCTGGCTCATCTGCTGATAAGCTCATTGAAGTATTTTCAAAATAAAGAATAAGGATAAACAGTAGTTCAGTGATAGCCACGTAATTGTAATATGAGCTGCAAATACTCAAAGGCAAGACTTCTGCTGGTTATCTTTTCAGGAGATCCATGTGGCCATATGGTATTAGATTTTGGCCAGTTTCCTAGGAATTCATCATGTATACTTTTAAACCTCAGCCATCATTGGATATGCCTGGTACAGGTATGAAAGAGAAATGCTTATGTCTTCAGTAGCATTTAATTTTTTACTTATACACTGTAAAATTTTATGAACCACAGCTGTAATACAACACTGCAGTGCACAGCCCATTGGTACTGCTGTAATCATTCAACTGAGAGACCTGTATGGGCATGATTCAATAGGTAATGGACTGTATCAGTTCAGCCTGACTGTTGGGATTTTATTGCTCTACCCACCTTGGTGACAGCTGCTTATTAGTGTGCAGGGCTTTAGGGAAGTCAGTATAGGAAATGAGCTCTCCAATCCTTCCCTCATCATGCCGTGCGGATCAGTATTTTGGTATATAGGGGAGGTCTTCACCTACCCTCCTCCCTTCTCCGCACTCTGTGAAGTTCCAATTCTCAGGTTTCTGCATGTTCTGTCTTCCAGACCAAACATGTTAGAAAGCCCATCATCTTACTTTGATTAATGCTAATAGGATTTGTGACCGTAAAGCACCATGCAGTAAGTTGAGAATCTGTGCCAATGGGATATTTTTTTTTCTGTTGCTCTATATATTATCTTTCATCAGCAGGCAACAGAATTCCTTCTGCATAATTGAAGAAATCAACATCAACAGGAGGTAAGAGGGTGGCTTCATCAAATTAAAGTAATTTACTCTCACATGTGTATGTAACAATTTCTCTGCAGAGTCTGTCAGCTCTAGGCCATCATTTTAAATCAGGCCCAAGCTGATAAAGATCAACAGTCTTAACTCTCTGTTGGTTGTACAGGACATGGAGTGGAACTGAGTTGGTAAATTCAGACCAGTATCTGTTGGAGTGTGGTGCGTGCCATTGAAGTAAGTACATCAGTTTGGTTTGCTTCCTGCACATGTTGTCTTAATTGAGATGAAAGATTTAAAGTCTGATCCCAAACCCAATGAAATCACAGTGGACTTTGAAGCAGGTGCAAGAAATGCATGCAATCTGAGTAATCCCATGAGTTGTATCTCATGGGATTGGCTCAGTCCTGATATTAAAGTGTGCTGATGTTGACGTAATCATGAATGTGTTTCTGTCAAAGACACTGAAGCAATTTAAGTGGAAGATTATACCATCCTCAAAGTCCTGCTTTACTGAGAATAAATATAAAGCTTTTGTCCAGTGTTATGTTTTTCTCTATGTCTTTATTAATAACAAGATACTTACCCTTGAAACAAAATGTTATTTAAGAATATTTAAAAGGTTTCATTTGCTGTAGGCAAATTAAAATGATAAATTAAACATAATTTATCATTTATTGCTAGAAACCTTGGAAGTTCCAAAAATTATCAGACATCTCAGAAGTTCCTGCCTACATTGAACTAACCTTAAATTGTCTCTACATGCAGGAAGGGTAAGTTGAAACTAACAAATAAGCCCCAGCCTTGTTTATGTTTCAAAGACTGGTCTTCCATGTCATGTGTGATGTGCTGCCATTATTGCAGGAGGCAGATTAGGCAATCATCTTAATGAAATGTGAATAAGATGAATGCAGAAATATCAGATGCTGCTGGGGCATACTCCACTAAGCAAAGTATTTGTGGTACCTATTAAGCAGGATGTAAGTCAATAGACTACCTGAACAGAAGGTCCTGTATATTGTTGTTCTTAGAAAATTTGCTGTAATTGCCTTTAATATTAAAATGGATGGCTTCTTCCATATCTGAATGCTCACTTCTCTTCCTGCCTCATTCCCAGTAGTAGATGCAACCTGACTTATAGTTGCATACAAACACTGAAAAATCACATGGCTACCCAGGATATAGTTACTATGACGTGGTAGTAAAGGAGGAGAAAATTTGCTCTGTGACTTCTGTTTTTTTGACATTTACTTCTTTGCACATATATAAAATAATTGGGGATAGCGTGGTAGGGGCTAGGGGGACTTCCAAGATTTCCATTACCCTGATCCATTTTACTATGATTTAGGAGATAACAACCTTAAATAACGCATCAAGACCAAATTCACCGGTACCTTACAACTGTTAGTGGCTGTTGTGGTGGTGTAAGGCAACCATAAATCCAACATCTACAACCCTCAGAGGGACTGTGATACCTGGCTTCTGGCCTGAAACTTACTTGGAGTCTTCAAGCTAAAGGTTGTAAAGGTCCACAGTCTCATGGTTCCTTATGAGAGATCAGCTCTTTTGAAGCATAATATGCCATCTCACAGATCCACTGTACCCTCAAGTTAGACGCTCTGCCACCCATGACTTTGTTAACAAGCATGGGAAGTATGACAGCAGTGCACTTAAAACACCTTCAAGAACAGTGTGTATTTCATAGGTGTCTGGCAGTGGCTGAAGCCCCAGTTCTCTGCAACTATCAGCCAGATAGGGTGTCATCTGTAGCAAATCAATCCCCAGGATGACAGCAGTCAGGCAGGCAACTGACTGCTTTGTGTCTGTCTTGCTCAGAGATACTGTTCTGCGAAGGCAAAGGCATTTTTTTCTCCATTTCTCTATTTTAAATTAGTAGAAAAATGGAAGTTAAAAGATGTGGTTGACTCTCCTTTTCTGTCAGTTTTCCTAAGATGCATTGCTTTTAACTTCAATAAAATTCCTAAAAATGCAGCCTGTCAGTGTGACTGTTGTTACTGAACATTGTTACATGAGGACATGTCAGGCAGCTCTGCCTTAGCCTCTTCATTCCTGTGCTGCTGACTTCTTTCTAGCTGCTGGGTGGTGCTATACTCAAGTCTCCACCTTCCTATTAGCCTTCTTTAATTCCACCTGGACTGATCATCTATTATCTCCTCTTGAGCTAACTGGGGAGTCTTCTACAAATACAGTGTGTTTAGGCACTTTGGTGGCAAGCCATGACTGTACAGAAGTTCATGGTGTGCTCCTGGAGCACTTATATCCTGCATGCGCCAGACAAGAAACTTAATCATGAAAATGTGGTCATCTTTCCCCATTATCACTCCTAATATAACACATATTCAGCAAGTTTCTTCAAACACTTAAGAAATCTATAGGCAACTTCCTTCTCTTCAGTGTTGTTAAGAGATCCTCGCTGGAGATTTATGTGTGTTTAGCATCCCATTTCTCACACTCTGAAGCTGACCTGGCTTTCCATGCAGCCTCTCACAAGCAGGCACAAGCATCCCTAGGTGAGAACAAAAATTGATGCAGGTGAAAAAGGCAGAAGAAAGAATTTCCCTGCCCCCCTCTCCCCTTGTTTTGTTCGTACCTAACAAAGCAGGAACCTCTCCCCTCTTCCTCTTATTTCCCTCTACTAAATTAGTCTGCAAGTTATGTCTTTACTAAGGGGAAAGTCACCTAAGAAAATTCAGCCAAACATTATGAACTCTGTGTCCCCTCAGGGCTTATACAGCTGAAAACCCACAGACAGGTGCTTTCTTTGTTGCAAAGAGGTTTATCAATACTAAGACTAACGTAACCCCGTCATTAGGTTGCCACTCTGCTTTTCTGTTGTCAAAAAGACATAGAGAAAGTGGTAGGATATGTACAAAGTATTACAGAGTCTTCAGCAATTATACATCTTTAAGATGTTCTGTCTTTCACTGTTTAACTTCTGCATTTTGTTTTGTTTATGTTCCCTTATGCATCTTCCTAAATCTTTCAGCCTTTAGCAGTGTTAGGAATTGGAGTTATGGAGTGTCACAAGGGAGCCTGACTCTCTTTTTTTCCTAGCGGCAAAATAGTTGAAAGCCAACAGAGACAGACTCCTTTTCTTTTCTCCAGACTAATTGTAGAATTGTATTTTAAAGGACAGAGACAAATCTATCCCTGGTTCATGCCGACTTGAATTAGCTGTTTTGTTAATCTGAGGTGTATAGGATTTACAAAGAAAAGGTTTTGATTTCATTTGTGCTATCTAGGGATCTCTAGTGTCTTCTGTTGCTCCTTTTTTTTTTTTATGTCAATACAAAAATAGCATCCAAGACTTACCAAAGTACTTAATTTCTGTCTTGCTCTAGGTGACATTAGCTGTTTTGTTTGTGGTGTTCTTTTGTTGTGTCGGGGGTTTGTTTTTTTTTGTTTTGTTTTGTTTTTTTAAAGTCAGGTGAAACATTGCAAACACGTACTAATTCTCTTCCCTGCATGGTTTCAGATTTATGCAACACAAAGTGGAGTATCCTACCACAGGGTGATGGACCAGATGTGCCTAAACCACAGCTGAGTAGTGGCAGGTGCTGCCCCACCCTCTATAGATAGCAAAGAAAGGCTCACCTAAGTTATTGAGCTGTGATCAGGAAGGGAAATGCTTGGGAAGAGAGCTGTGAGAGAAGCAGAGAGATGTGGGCAGGCACTTGGCTTCCAGAACTGGATAGAGACAGAGCAGTGCCAGGCCCAAGGTGAGAGTGAAGATGTAGCTGACAGAGGGACAGCTGTGTCTTCTGCCTGGGGTTTTGCTGCTTACATCTAGCACAGGGAAGCTGTTCCATGCCTGCCTGATACTAGTGCTGAGGGAATCTGTATTTGGCTATGTAAAGAGCTGCTGGTGCAGAAAGGATTTGGTGGCTGAGTCTTAAGGGTAAGTGTTGGAGTGAAGTAGGGTTACAGGCGGGTTAAGCGAAGAAGTTAGAGGAACCCAAGAAAAGCAAGTGGTTGTAGAGTACTCCAGATGTGATCTGTCATTTGGCTAAAAAGATGTCTCAAGGGTGAGTTATGTGTTTTGGTTTAATGCTAAATTGTACTGTCTAAAGCCCTGTTCTTACCAGGTGACCTGAATGATGGTTTCTATTTGCTCATCTGTAGTAGTTTCTTGAGAATGATATTGTGGTTTATGCAGTTCACTAGCTTGTATTGCTCTGAAGTGTCTGCATTTTCATCATTGTTTTGACTAAGTTGTCCTTTTTGTTTTCTGCTATCCCTTAAAAAAAAAAGCCCTTCATTTAAACTGAAGCCTGAAAAAATCCAAATATTTGAATTCTGTACTAATTTTAAAGGAGTTGAATGCACTTTAGTTATTCTTGTTTTGTTTAAAGATCTCCAATGACAGCAATAAACGGCTACTTGGCACACTCAGTAGTCAGTTCCTGAAAGGAAGGCACATGGAAGGGAAAACATGGAGTGGTAGAGGATGTTTTTAGCACATTTTGCTGTCTCGGAAGCTGCTAGAGAGCAAAGCCAGCTGGAGGCTCAGAGGAATATTCTGTATTCTGCTGTTGAGAGTTTTAAGGTTTGGCTCTGCTGGAAGCTGTGTGTAATTAGGAAACTGATATCTGTGTTGCTTAATTACCATGGGCCTTTGCAGATACTACCAGTACATTAGGGTTATTGAAAAAGCTCCTTCTAACACCATCAGTCTGGGATTGAGCCCTGTGCAATTTAAGAAAATCTGTAGAAGCTCTGGAAAGCTGGTTTGAAACCTGATAAACTCTAAATATTGGATGCATTCTTCAATCCATAATTGAAGTCTTCTGTATGTACTTACTTTCTAAATGGTCAATATATAAGAAAATAGTTTGTACTATTTATACATTCACTTTAACAAAACTAGCAACTAGAATCCTGCTGTTGATACACAAGATAGCATACATAGTTTATTTGCCACCTTTTGCTCTGTGCTTATGTTAAGATAATAGTTGTTTTATTATTCTCTGTATATCTTACAGGAATTCAGATGGGAGAATTTAGAAATCAAAGAAACCTATTTACCTGTTTCACTAACAGAATTATGTTTACTATATCGTTTTTATTAGAATCAGATTATTAAATATCAATTAATAAATTTTATAGCTAGTTCTGAGCATTTTAAAGGTTTCTGACTTAAAGTACAATTAAGCCAAATCTCTTATAGTTGTTTACTAAGTAGCCTTGTAGTTTGTGTATGGAGGGTATTGTGCATGCTCTGTATCTAAGTAAATCTGTTACTGAACCATAAAAATTGTTTTTTAGAGATAAAAGCAAAGATATTGATACATCACCCTAATGCTGTCCCATTTGTAGTTAATTCATGTTCTAAATTAATTTTAGTATTAGAGTTACTATCAACAAAGTTACTATCAACAAAGTTACCATGTATGTGATAAAAGGACTACACAGCAGCTATATTTTTGTTAGTATTACAAAGAGTAGAACCTAAATTATAAACTTGAAAACTTGTTTTGTGTAAAATCTAGATTTGAACCAAAAGCAGAGAGTTTCCTAATCTGAAATGAGTTGAACAGAAGTTTGTGACTAATGAAAGCCTATGAGGCTTCCTGCACCAAATAGGAAATGAACAGTAAAGGGGCAATTTAGTAAAAGTTCTGCTTCTTATGGGCTTCAAAGGGCAAAGATACATATTACCAGTAATTCCTATAAAGAAGTAATTTATAGACCTCAGTAACCTTCTTAGGGTAGGTGATGTTGGGTAAGATAGCATTAATAGCTTCCTGAGACACAGCAGGGAAATAGTGTCTGCCGGTATAGCCCTCTGTTTCTCTTTAAGGTGTTCAGAGCAGTATTTTAGGATGCACACATCAGTGAGTTGGTTTTCTTTGTGCAAGGGTAATAAATATAAAATAAAGGGTCACATGTTCCATCCTCTCTCCTTTCTTCCCCCACTTGTGTTTTTGATTACAAGTGGAAGGTGGCATATGCAGTGAGTTACTCCTTATGTGGTAGCTGTGTAAAATCAGACAGAAATAAGAAATTTAATATGTAGAAAGTCCCCAAATAATTTCATTCTGTTTCATTGAGACTAATGTGTGTTGGTAGCCATTTCTTAATTTTCTATGGGAAAGAAGAGTGGTAGGTTTGCATCTTTAGAATATGTCCAAGTCCAGGTATGAAAGAACAACTCCTATGAATTGTCAAACAATTTTTTACTGACTTCATTCACTCCTGCAAATGTTGCAGACATATTGCAAACTGTTCAGCTAGAATGTTTCCTTGTTATATATCCAGTGATATATTATCTGATTCAAAAAATGGTTTAACTTTTATGTGTAGAAGAGAGCATATTTGCTGACATTACATAGCCTATCCGATGTGCTAAAAAAAGGAGGGAGGGGAAAAAATGTGACCTGTCAGTAATTTTTCTGTTGTTCTTTTACAGTCATGCAGAGATCAAACAAAGGAATCATTGTCTCAATCCTTTCCAAACTCCTTTTATGTTATAGGAACATGCTTAGAGCCATCCTCTGGTAGGGAATGCTTGGGTGAACAGGAAGGATGATGAGCCACAGTTCAAATAGTTCTAATATCTTCCTGCTGTTTGTCAGAAGAACAATCACAGATAACTGCTCATCTAATCTGTTGTCTGAAAATTAGTTGTGGACATGTCTTAAATCTCTGCAGGCTGGGGAATGATGATGCTTTTATTAACGTTATAGCTCCTATACAGCTCACCCCACTCCTCACATGACGACTGCCCAGTTATTCATTATTCACATGCAGTGTCTGTGAGTAAATTTTGGCATCTCTGATTTCTCTTCACAAAAAGTTTTCAGTATAGCTGGGCTGCGTGTACCTTCACTCCACTCTCTTCTCCACACACTTCTTAAATCTGCCTGGTAACTGTCTTCCTCTGTAATGGGTTAAACATCACAGAGGTGTTAGGAAATATACTTCTCTTGACTGCACAGTTGTGGTCTAAAAAAAATTACTGAGAGGTAGTGGGAAAATCACATAATAAATCATCACTAAAACAAGAGGTTATGTCTCATTGGAGCTGTACTTACTAAATGGTGGATCACTGAAACCACAGAAAATCTTTTATGCCCTGTGAAGGCGAGTGAAATTTGTTAAGGTGCTTGGAAGAGGAACACCCACTTGTGATCTAGTGAGCAGTTAACTTGGAGATGGTAACTGGGCTTACTAAAAGTATCTAAGGTTACTGCAGCTGCATGTTAGCATCTCTTGTAGGAGAGACCACAAGTACTGTACTGAACAACATACCCTTACTTTATTGTTTGTTCCATGCAGAGCATAGAAATGAATAGTTTATGCATACCAGAAAACAGGGAAAACTTCTTTCAAAATAGTCTGGCTTTCCGAGTTTCATGAGATGCACGTTATGAGTGTGATGTAGAAGCACAGAAATTAAGACTTCAGCTGTGGAAAGTGCAGTTCTTCCTTTCCCCCAAGCAGTTTTCTGTCATTGGTGATGCTGTCTGCCACAGCTAGTGGTATTTGGAAAGTTTGGGTTAAAATGATTAAAACATTTTAGAATGAGAGATAAAAGGATTTCCCTCCTATTCTTTAGAATTCATACAACTGTTTCAGTGGCATGACTATGAAGACTGCTGTGTGCTGAAGCAGGATACTGGAATTCTGTGGAAAAAGAAATTCTGTTCAGTTCTTCAGCAACAGAAAGCTATGTGGTCTGGCAAAATGCTTTGTTTGCAGAGACTCATGACCTAGTTGCCTGAATTCTGGCTGTGGTTCTCCCCACTGCGCAGGTGGGGATGTCTCATAGCAAGCATGCTGCCTTGCAACTTATGCAACACCATTTCCAATGGCACCTGGCTTGGAAGCAAGAGTGAGAAGCTAGGGTGGAAAGGTGAAAGCGAGAAAGGGGAAATAGATGGAAACTTCAAGGAGACATCCTTGTCAGAAGAACAATCTGACAAGAAACAAGAGAACTAGAAAGGGGTTTAGGAGGGAGGGGGCAGGCTCTAGAGTTTAAAGGTACCCTTAATTTTCTGATTCTTCCTAACTTCAGAATATGAATCTTTGAAATCTGAATGTTTTCTCATCTGTGTGGCTTTGCTTTACAGACAGATCTGCAGTAGCTGCAGAGGTGTGGGCTTGTCTTTGAAAAGTGTAGGGGGGCAGGAGTTGTAGCATGTGCAGTAGAACTCATTGTAGTTATTGTAATAGCTTTTCTTCATATACACGCACAGTCATTCCATGAAAAAGCTTTTTTTAATAACTAGCTACTTTAAAGTTGGATTAAAAAAGGAGCATCCTAATTTTATTATAAAAAACAGCCCTGTTTGTTCTCTCTACTCAAGCTTAAATTAATAGATAGCTCTGTGAAATTTTCAGTTGCCTTTCAGCAAATCTGTCTTGCTGTTTTGTGTGCAGGTATATATTTATGTTTTGTCCTACATATTGTACTAACAAGTTTGCCTTTTAGAACAAGTGATGATAATCTTCCCTTTTGCATTAATTCTTCCTGAACAGAAACTGTATTCAGGAATGGAAACTGTCTGTATTCAGACTTGCTGTATTAGAGAGAGTTAAGAAAGAACATCCCATTGTGATCTGTAATTAGTGCCTATAGTGATTTATTTTTTTTTAAATCCCTTACTATTTTTCTTTAAAAAGAGCAGTTTAAAGATGATGTTCCTTCATTTTTTTTTTTCCTACTTATTCCTGCCCTCACCCTTCCCAGTAGCCATGACTATTGTGCTAGGGAGGAAGTGAAATCATGTTGTGATGTTTCAACTGTTGAAACAATCAGTTTTTAACTCCTACTTATTGCTTGTTAAAGTTTACATTTAATGCCTAATATGCTTATGTGAGACTACTATATTCATGCTAGTATTTAGGGCATACTTTATCTATAGATAGCTGTTGTGACTGACTCATCCAGCATTGATGAAAAGGCTATGGAATGGATATATGAGCAAAAGTTTACTTCTGTTCCAAGAGGGTATCTGATAAGTGATTAGGGGCTAAAATCATTATCTTATTTCCCCTTTGTTTCACCATTTCCAGTACTCTTCAGATCAAAGTCTGAGCTTGTGTAGTTAGGCAAAACTCTTGTATTGAACCAACTACCTAATTTTTCAGGATTTAGAATGAGTTTCAATTCTAGTTATACCCAGTTACATTCAAACAGACTACTTATTAAATGGCTTTTATTTATTTGCAGAAATGCAGTGATACTCAAGGCTTTACTATAAGGCTGATGTTTCACTGGCCAAAGTAGAAATAGTACTCTTGTTTTGACTCCTGGGGCCTGAAACAGAGGCCTCCTTTCCCTGTCTCCCCACCTCCCCACGTTTATGGAAGGTGGGTCCATCTTCTGTTAAAGACACCCATCATCAGGACTTTTCTAACAAAATTTTTGGGAAAAAAGTTTACCACCTACTTCCTGCTGTGTGTGGTTCTGAGACCAGTGACTTGACAAATTCAGTTCTCTGTGCAACAGGAGGCAGCACAATTCTGCAGATTTTTCCTGGAGTTGCTGAGAAGCTACAGGTCTTTCTTAGAAACATTAACAGAAAAGAGCCTTCTTTCAGATAATAGAAGAAATATGGAGCATAACATTCAGAGCCCCCAAGTGCATTGTGTTAGGTCACTGAATACAATAATACTGTTCCATAGTCCAGTCGTGAATCAAGATCAGATTTGTCCCTTAGCCACAGTGTAAGTTACTGATAGTGCCTGCTCTCTCCTTTCCCTCTGTGTGTTCCTTCACTCGCATCAAGTAGCTATAGGACTAACAATGAGAAATACATTACCATATGTCATCTTTGAGATCTGATCATTAAATGTCTTGAACCACTTGCATAGAACAAGTGTAGGGAATTGAAATTTTCATTGTACTTCGATTTTATTTTTTGTTTTGTCTGTTAAATCTCTGAAGGGCTCTCAGTCTATCTAAACTCAAATGTGTCTCTTGACTTGAAGTATTTTATTCACAACTTTGTGCAGCAGTGTAACTCAGTATAACTCAGCTACTGGAATGAGTTCAGCAGACAGTCACCAGAATGGCTGGGGCAGTTCTCCTGTAGGAAAGGCTGAGGGAGTTGAGCTTGTTGAGCATGGTGGAGAGATGACTTTGGGGTGTGTATAGTGGCAGACTTCCCCTACTTATGTGGAGGCTATAGAGGAGATGGAGCCAGACTTCACAGCAGTGCATGCTGGGAGGATGAGAGGCAGTGGACACAACTTGAAACCAAGAGGTTCAGACTGGATATAAGGAGAAACTTTTTCCACATGAGGACAGCACTATGTTGGAGCAGTTGCCCAGAGCAGTTGTGCAATCTCCAGCATTGGAGGGTTTAAAGATCAAAATGAATCAAGCCCTAAGTCACCTGGTCTGATCCTGTGGCTGACCCTGGTCTCAGCAGGAGGTTGGACTAGGGATCTCCAATCTGAATCATCCTATGAATCACTTTCTACTAACAGAAAACAGAAGCAGTTTTTGGCTGTCAGCCTTTATTAGAAGAATGAAATCAGAAATTAGCTGATGGATGTTAAATAGGAGATAAAGCTCTATTATTTACATTGCTTTTTCTGACGCTGTTTGGACAGTTCACAGTTGCAACAAGCAGTTATGATGGTGGTGAAATAGAACAAACTTTTGTGGGAAGTGTCTGCCTCAAAGACAAAGGAAAGTCTTTCTTGGTTTGTAGTCCCTGCAGATGTTCTGCATCGCTTATGGCCTTTCTACCCATGCTTCTGTTTTCACCTCATGCACCTTGCTCTGTGCCTTTGACACGTGAAGGACGGTACACGCTTATTTGAATTTAATGCAGTCTAGCAACAATCGCTTCTCTGCCATGTGCAAGTTATGAAGGGTTATAGAAGGGTAGCAAGGATACAGTACAACAGTAGATAGCACAACAGTTTGATAGACTTGCACCTTTGAGGACCTTGCTCCTCAAAGATTTTTTTTCTTTTTAATTGCTAACAAGACTCAGTTAAAGTGATATTAATCAAATGCAGAGGAGAAATATGTTAATCTCATGTAATCCTCATACCACCTCCTATAGTGGAGATGAGAAGAGGAATTCTAGCTGAATAACAGATGCTTTAGATAAGGATTCAGTTATGCATGGAGCTTGTGATAAAACTTTTTCAGAATAGGAAATGGTTACGAAGTTAAGTGTATGCTTTTCTTTGAAACCCAGCCTTCCCCTGCTTAACTAGCTAAGCTATAGTAGAACAGTGCTATTGACCTCAATATTAAAATGCTGTAACTTAATTTTAATGATAAATCAATAGAGAGCATTTACTACTTAGAAAATCTAATGGATCTTCTGCCAGTAAAGGTTACTAATGACTCTTAGCACTTCAAAGGGAAAAAATGCTGTGTGCAAAAGTGTATCCAATGTTCAAAATAAAATAAGGAAGAAACTCTTGTGTTATAGAAAGCTGTGTATTATTTTCCATTAAATAATCGCTTGGCTCAAATGTACCTAGGCACATGGTTTAAAGACTAGCCACTGTCTTCATCCTTGGGAGGATAGATATTTGTATTTTTATACAAATTCTGATTTGGATTACCGATATAGAATATGCTTTTGGTTTAGCTCTTTAATAACATGAAGTGATAGATTCAATTAAAAAAAAAGAGATACATGCAGGAGAGAGAGGAAATACCAAAACCAGATCATCCGGTAGATGCGTTTAATGCAGTATATCAAGACATATTTAACTTTTATGAGCACTTTTAATAGAATTTTTGTTGCCTTTCAACCTGAATGTATCTAAAAAGACTGTTGGAAGAAATGTATCCAGAGCAATGTTTTCTAAAGAATTTAACAGCCGTTGTTGTGCTCAACAGGAGGGAGCAGCATACTTTTATTATCTCTGTTTAATGGCAACCTCATTCAGGCCTGAGGTTTTTAAGTGCTCCCACATAACAAATGATAGATGACAGGACCAAAGCCGACACTAATATCAGCAAGATTACAATCTGTCTCTCCTTTTGCAGTAGAAATGTGTGCTTGTTTTTTATTGTAGTCCTCTGGCTGATTTTACTCCCTGGATTGTTTCGGAATAGTTCTTGCTGCTCATTGGTTACCAAGGAACTGTTTGATATATTGTTTTTACCACCCAGTTAGAATTCTTCTGAAAGGGGATTTCATTGTCACAGTGTTTGAAATGATTCTTGATGGTGAACCTCTCCCTAGACCAGCAACAACATTGATTTCTGCTGCTTCTAAATATTGTTTCTGTGAGAACATCTGGGGAAATTTCTTTGCGTGAAGACAACATACATGATGGACGCAGCAGCACACCTCTGCTAATGGTAACTATCAGAGAGTTGTGCTTTCACTGATTTCAGACTAGGACAACTTTGCTTAAGCCTCGCTGATGTCTCCCATTAGGACAGATGAGATCAGAATTACTACCTCTAACCTACCCTCACAAGTAGCAGACATGACTGGGATCAAGCAGATAATCTGTAGAAGCCCAAGCACACAAGATGCTAAATTCCTCTCTGTGCCCCCAGTTCTCATTGATGGTAGTATCATCCAGAGACAAGCTGTTGTGCTATGATGTGCACAGCCATGGTTATAAAAACAACCACAGCTGAATTGCACTACTGAAGAAGGAACTATCTTTTTCTAAACGCCTTCCATTCAAAGCTTTAAGGAGAGGGGGCTGCGTCTGCATCCTGCACTCTGCTTCTGTGAAGAAGGGTTTGGGAAACCTGGTTTTAACAAACACAACCCAGATTTAAAGTACAGACTCTGAAAAGCACATCTGGCCCCACTGCCCATTTTCCTAGATATTCTTGAGTTAGGAGTGATAACATTCTAGCTGTCTGCCATTTAACTTCATATCTCTTAAAAAAAACCCAAGCCATGTTTGAGTATTAGAGGCAGAACAGCTTTTATGACTGTGAACTGCTGTGTTGTGTCATGGTGTTTCCCTGGTGACAGTTGTATCCTACTGTAGAATACAGTGGGATTCTGCATGTCTGGAGAGAGGTCCTGCTGTTCATGGGACGTGGTATTACTCTGACAGATATACCTAGATTTTACTTTTCCTATGAATTGGTCCACCTAAGCATAACTGCAGTGTATTTGCGGTCTTCATTCTGCAAATGGAGGGCCTGCATAAGTTTGTTGCACTCTCTTGGTGTTCTGAAATTGGAGCTTCTTTTGCAAGCTCGTGTTTTCATTTTGAAGATTCTCTGAGGATTTGGGATCAGGGATAACTGTCTTCATCTTCCAGGCCAGAGGAATGTAATGGGCACCACTGGATGGGTATCAGCAATGTCTTTAACATTCCCAGCACCTATAAAACTTTGAAACAGATGTTAATTACTAAACGGTATGGTACGAAAGTGGAAAATGACTTCATCACTGCTTTGGGTTTTGCTGATTGCCTGTCAGTGATTTTTTTTCTGCTGTTTTGATGTCTGAATATTGAAATTGCCATGAGAGAGGCACGTGGTGTCTTATCTACTTAGCGGTTCTTCAGTGCTGATCTTAGTATTTGTAATGGCAAGAAGCCAAAACTTTCAGATTTGATTTGGTCTCTGCTTTCTACTGCTGCAAACAGCAAGTGGTTCTGATGAAGTGTCATGTTTTTGAGACTTGAGTACGCAACCAAAGAATCAGGTCATGTGCATGTGCATCAGAATATATATAGAGATACATATATATGAATAAAATTCAACCTTTTGTTCTCTTTGTGGGATGAGTAAATTCAACCAAGGCAACCTGAAGACACAACTCGGAAATGGAAGACACTGCATTGGAGCTATGCTATCTCCGGTCCAGTGTCATTTAGTATTGGCTCTTTCTGCAGGCTTCTAGAAAAGCTATAAGCTTCCTGCCACAGGTAAGAACCAGATATACTGACGTTTATACATCTAAGCACCCAGTAGATTACTTGCATTTGAAAGAAGTGAAGTTTCATATCCACAATTTCCTTTTCCTGCTGGCTGCCTCCCTCCACGCAGAAGTCAGTGTCAAGCTTCATAATGTAAATAGGGCCAGAATTTTGTCATGGATTGTAGAAACATGCTCATTCTATAGAGATTCAAGAACAAAAAACCTAAACCTTTCCCTTTTCTGTATGGATGTGTACCTTCTAGAGCTAGTCAGCTTTAGCTTATACAAAAATCCCTGTTCAGTAGGAGAAAAAGCAGTGTCTGTGTCTGCTGCTTAAATTTCTGCAAGAACCCAATCTTTCAAGCATCTGCTGCCTTTGACATTACATTTTACAAATATTTTTCATGTGTAATTTCTGTGCTTTAGCCCCATCTTCCACCCTATCCCCACTTCAAAGGATAGATTATATGTAATGCTTCTGTAGCAATCCAGCAAAAGATTGCTATGCTGCTCTGTGAGCATGTAAAGCTCTGTTATAAATTCCAGCCGTGGTCACGTCAGCAAAAAGTGTTTTAAAACATTTCGTTAATAATAGCTGATGTGTTCAAACCTCAGGTCAGTCAATTATGCTTGACATAATAGTTGAATCTCATTAAAAGTTTTCATGGAATCAATCTTGTAAGGAAAGGGGGAGAGAGATCAGTTTAATTTTGTAAAGTAATTATCCTGTTAAAAAAGTTAGGAAAAGGAGAGGTGGGGTGGATCAGGAGCTATATGCGCTGCTGTAAATCTGTGGTTGCTTTGAAGTAGCTGGAGTTACAGCATTTTAGTTATAACTTGCAAGCTAATTTCTGTTCTCAAAATCCATTTCAGTATTGTGGCACATGTTTGCACATGAAAATATAGCTTATTTCAGTGGTCTGCAGGTGATTTCAGCTGTCTGGTGGATCTTCTCAATGTGCATTTCGGTGGTGTGCCTAACCTCACACATCCCCTTTGTTGTGCCTTCTGTAGAAGCTGTGTAAACTCTGACTTGATGACATCAGAGATAAGAAAAAAAACTCCTTTGCCTTTCTGGAGTACTGGAGTGCCTAACACCATTAAATAAAATAGGAAGTGATTATCTCATATGTAATGGGGTGCTTGAGTTGGCCACAAGAACAATGTGTCAGCACCCAGCGACATATAACCTAAAATTTATTTGCTAATAAAGGCAGATATACTGGGTGGATGGCAATTTGTATTTTATGACACACATCACACACTCAAACTGAGGTAAGCTCCTGTCATCCTGTCCAGTTTAGGTGGCGGCCAGGGGCCCCTAAAATGAGACACTTGCTCTGTTTACCCAGCCGACATGCAGGGTCCCAGCTGCCAACCTGGCCCCTACACCTTCACAAGGTACATCATTTTACATGGTGTCAGATGCCTGGGTTAGGCATTCTCCCACCGAGGACTGTCTCTGCTGTTACCAAACATGTTACAAAATGGGTGTATTTTGCAACAGGTAGATATGTTAATCTATTGCTTCCTTGTTTTCCAACATATACTGTATTATCAGAGCCAGGCAGATGCAGCCAAGATCTCATTTATTTGGGTGGTTCTTTTGGGTAGGCTTCACACTGTGACACTTATATCTGCAAAAATATGAATGTAATTTGTGGTATCTTTTTGTCTTTTCACTTGCTGACATTCTAGGCACAATTTTTGGCAGAGGGTGCTGCAGAAAAGCTTTCAGAGCAGCAGGCCATCTGTAGGAATGGGAATCAGCTGTGGAGACAAGAGTGGGCTGAGAGATTTTAATATGATGCTCATTTTCTCAGGACTAAATCAACAGATGTCTCTACTTTTGAAGCTTGTCTGATGACTTTGAGAATCTAGCTTTTCTTTTTTTTCTTTTCTTTCTCTGTGGATGCTTTCTAAGATGTGTATGTGGACACTTTGCATCCTTAGGATGAATTTGTGTCTCTGTAAATGATGGTTTCCCTTTTTGAGGGCCCAACGTTAATACAATGGTACAAAAATATAAAATTTCTCTAAATAAACTGAAGTAAATTCAAACCATATAAAATTAGTGGTGGGTGTGGTATTTGCAGGTGGCAAACATGCATGTATCTGTCTTCTTGGTTGTATGAAAACATTAGTAATGTCTCCAAGAGTGCTAAGAATGAACACTCATATTAGAAAGTAGGACTTTAGTAAGTGCATCTTGTTCTTTCTACTTTGGATTGTGAACTTTTCTGAGTTTTACAGGTTCTGCTGACCCCCACTGGCATGTCATTTTTAGCTTTTTAGCGGACTGTTGAGTTTTGAGTGAGATTATTTTTCATTCTTCATTTAGTGTGGTGGACACCTTTTGTCCATCCTTTTTTGACATCCTTTTTTCTTTTTTTTTTTTTATTTAACACCTCTACCTACCCACCCCCGCCCCCTTCCCCAGTAGTTGCTAATTTTAATACTTAGCCTTGTACATTTGTCATCTTATAGCAGTCATTTGTGTTGTAGTGCTGATTATCTGTGCTGGAAAAAATGCTGGGGAAAGACATGGTATGCTGACACCATTGTGATCCCTGTAGTGCTGTGTGATGGAAGGACATGCGTGCTGCTTAGATTGGAAGAGTGCCAGAAGCAGAACATCCTTTCTGTGTATTGATTAGCAAAGGGAATAGTCAGTCAGAAAACAGGCCTGTTTCAAACATTTGCTTTTTTGCTTGAGATAGGGGTTTTTTTACATAGTCACTGAAATTATTTGAAATTAACAAAAGACATCAAATTTTATCACCTGTTAGCTTTAAGACGTACTTTTGCCTTGCATGTATGAACTTTAAACCAACTTGGAATGATTTCTGACTCTTGGGCACTTGCTTTGTTTTATGTTTACAGACAGAGGTTAAGATCTTTGGTCTATAAAGCCTTCCCAGGTGAGATGAGTTAACTGTATCCCTGTAAAGCCTTAAAAATTCACTTGACAGTACATTTTCTGTCCGGGTCATTCAGAGGAGAGGAGACTATTTAAAATGTACTGCCACCCACCCTGGGATTTCTCTGGGATGCTAAGCATGCTTTATAGAGCTTGCCTTTGAACCACAGGTGTTCGGTATGTGGCCTGTGTTATGGCAGGTCAGAGCCAGAGGGATTTCTGACTCTTCTGTTGCGTAGAATTAATGGCATAATCCCTGCTTTTTAAGTAGGTGGAATTTACAGTCTTGTCAAGGCATGGGACATGGAAGATGAGTGCCTCTGTAAGAGTGTGGTGTGCTGAGGGTGGGATAAAAGAGAACTCATGTCCATGAATGAGTGGTTTGCTTGCCAATGATACCCAGGCTTGATGAGACCTAGGAGTCTTTCACTTCTGAACAGCACCAAGACCTCATTGAAAAATAAAGTAGCTTCTAGAGGTCACTATTATTTTCTTCTATGTCTTTCTATGGAAAGCTCCACTAGTACTTGTTGTCCATAGAGGACTTGCTCAACCATGTTATCCCCAAGGTCTGATCAGACTTTCCAAAAATGACTAGAGTAAGACTGCTTTTCTGTAACACCATGCAGACCATTCCTACTACTTTCTTTCTCTGTAGCTCTCTCCAGGGGGCCAGGCAGATTCCCCATACCTTCTCAGTAGGCTTTGGGAGAGTGTAAGTCTTCAAGAGTATCTAAATATATCTTGGTTTTAAAATGTGGAATTCTATTGGAAGTGTCATCTGTTGAGAGGGCAACTACAGATCAGAGCTGGCGGTAACTTATGGCCTAATGCTCTTCAGTCAACCAACTTTTATTTTTGATTGTTCAGTGGGACTTGACCCTACTATTAGTAGGTGTTCTTTGTTTGCTGACAGTGAAAGTCCTCTATTTTATGATCTTGTTGCTGCCATTTTAATTTTTTATCTAATCCACTGGAACATCTATATTCTTTGTTTCTGAGAGAGGCTTTTTCCAGTTTGTCTTGCATAATACGTTTACCTCTAGATAACCTGGGTATTTGTGGCTGCTTCTCTATCCCATAGTGAACTGCAGTCTTCAGTAAAGCAGAACATCCTGACAGTGTGCTTCTTGCACCACTGGCGTTGTGTGTTACTGTCCATGTCTTAGAAGAACTATTTTTCAGAAGAATTGTGAAAGAAACTTACAGAAAATGTATCCTAGTGTCTAAAGTGCTCAGGTATGGGTGGACTGTGTCTGTGATGTCAAATCAGAGTTGACATCTGGGCTTTTTGGAGAAGACATGGCCTCAGGAGGACCCAAGAGCAGCCTGCCCATACCAATGGGAAGGTTATCATGCAGATGGAGCCAGGCTCTTCGCAGCAGTGTGTGGCAAGGAGGATGAGAAATGGAAAGAATTTTAAAAATTTAAAAGAGCAGTTCAGACTGGATATAAGGAAAAACTCTTCCCCCCTTGAGGATAGTGAGGTGGGGCCATTACCCAGAGTGTTTGTGCAGTCTCCAGCCTTGGAGCATTTAGACCTGACTGAGTCAAGCCCTGAGCAACCCAGTCTCATCCTGAACAGGAGGTTGGACTAGATATCTTTGGAGGTCTCTTACAAACTGAATTACCCAATGATCATCTTGGTCACAGACCTGCTGAAGACAGCAGACAGAAGGCACTTGGTTTTCTAGCCTACAGGGTTCAGGGGTTTGATTTTGATCTCTTATGGGGAAGTCCACGTGGCCTTGTCTTGGTAATTAGACTCTGCCTAGGCCAGATAGCATGGCCTTCCTGCAGGATGCTGTGCCCAGCCTGCACCCAGCCAAGGGACGGGCAGCAGCTGGGTTGCTGTGCTGCTGCAGCACTCACGTTGCCCATGGGAGGATGTGCCAGGAGGGAACCCATGTGGCCTGGGAAGGGGAGGTGTGCATGGGTACAGGTGATTACAGGTTTTAGGACTGGTTACAGAATGGTGTTTAGACATAGGTGTTCATTAACATTTTGTGTCTAGTGTTGTGGTTTATCTGTTGTATAGTTGATATTGATTCTGAATATATAGTTCTCTGCTTCCCAGTTAATTACATGTTGTTAATAAATCAATAAGCCCCTTTGATCCTGATTTGATTTAAGTCAAGCGAGCTGAGCAGTTTTTTCCTGAAACAGTCACTTTCATCTTCATCACTACTTTTTTACAGAGTGATGGGACTCCAAATTGCTTAGTGCTTTTTGGTGGTTTTGTTTGCACAGTTTTCTTCAGTAAGCATCCCTGAAACAGTAAGAGGATGTTAAATTTTGGAAGATGAACTAGACTATTGATCTTTTAATGGCAGGAGCACTTGCACAGAATAGAAACGGTAGGTATCTGCAAACAAATCCACTTTACTCTCCGTTTTGTCCTGGGAGGGGATCTTTCTGCAAGTTTTTCTCTCAGTCTGATTACCTGGTAGTGGCTCTTGAGTGCTGCAAATGTTACAATGTGAGGACACAAAGGGACTGAATTTTCTTCCTGCTCTTCACAGGACTCTCCCAGTCTAAATTGATGCTGCAAGGCCCAATTGAATGGGTCTCTCTGACTTTCATTTTTTCTGCCTGTATTGTCTCTGCTCTGGGTTAATTTAACCCATCCCTCTACCTAACCCAATGTGCAAGTAAAGAGGAGGCCTTTTTCTGTAGTGACCAGCTGCATCTTTCCTAAAGGAGTATGACACAGAGTAAATTAAAATGCATATATTGTATACCATCTATGACAGCAGTGTTTCAATTTTTCTGTCTGATATATTTTTTTCTCATTTTTTTTTTCCCTTGGAGTGAGGAGGAAAAAGAATTGACCTATTTTCTTATATTTAAAAGCATTTTAGAATGAATAAACTTCATGAAAATACAACCCCTGCCCCCAGCAAATGGAAAGTTGCATTTACTGTTGTTGTCCTAAGGTGAGGTTTTTCCAAGCTATTTTTAATTCTTTCACTCTAATTTTTGTGTGGCATTGTTTCTATTGATTAGTGCAATGTGTTTTTTATAGCTTCCAAAGTAACCAGACTTTTGCTACAATCTGAAACTGTTGATGTAAACTAAAATTATGGCCCTATTCAGTTAATGGCTTTAATTTTGTTTTAGACTTGACTTTATATTACAAAGTCTTTGCGGTGTTACAGAAGGGGTGTTTATCTTCCATGAGCTGTGTTTTCATAGGAATATGCTTTTCTATACTTGTATTCAAAGCAGTTCTTCAGCGTATCAGAATTAACCTAACATTTGGAGTGGTGTGTTTAGGCATTTGCGGTAGTTATAACACTTGCAAAATACTCATATTTCAAAGTAATGGATACTGTAACTTCCTATTAATCAAAATAACTTTTCTAACTTTTTCATATCTTAGTTAAGGGGCTTGCATAACTATCACCCATTTAGCATAATACATAGTTCTACTTTTATGTTTTCCTTTTTTTAGTAGATGAAATTAAAGATTAGAAGATTTATTGAATTTTTAACAGTGGTTGTCTTAAAGACTTGAAAATCACAACTCTGGTCTGCAAAAAAAATAGTGAGCATCAGATTTGTTATTGGCATGCCTTCTGATTTTTGAGCCTGTAGGGCTTTGACTTTTCAACCTTTCTATAACTCAGGGCTAAAAACATTTTCATACTGAAACAGAGATTCCTACATAGCTATGTGATTCTGCACATGAGGAGGAAGAAAAGTGCCAAATTTTGTGAGTCTTTCAATGAATACCTGAGTTGGTAGCATTCTATTCAGTGTAGATCATCTGTGCCAGCCTATTTAGTCTGAGGGTCGAACATACTATTTCAGAAAGGCCATAGGGCTCACAATCAATACCTCACGGCCAAACGGCTGCCCTGCTGTGCTCCCTGGGCTTGATCTTCCTCCCATTCAAGTCACTGAGAAAATTCCCAATAACTTGAAGAGGTGAGAGATCAAACCTCTTATGTGGACTTCTTTCTCATTCTTGTGCAGAATTTAGCTGGAACACATGGGTGTGCTGAGCCTTTTTTGAAGTTTGAAAAGGTTTTTTGTTGTGGTGGTGGTTGTTTTTTTTTTTAATTCCAGCAAGCATGGTAAGCAGGACTTCTGAGATTCAAATACATCAAAAGGGATTAATTTCCCTTCTGAGAGTGGAATCCAAGAGATCTGCTCTGAATGCACAAAGAATTATCACTTGTCATAGGAAGGGTAAAACTGCCATACAGGCCACAGCTTTGGAGTGAGAATATTTCGTACGAGCTTTCATAAAATGTCCCTGGAGAAACCCTAGCATGCAGTCCATCCTGGTATGATCGTACACAAATCTGTGTCAGTTATGGCACATCATCAGTGATGGCAGGAGTAATACATTAAGGGAATTATTTTCTGTTCTGCATTAGTCAGTCATAATTCAGTCTAAGTAAGGGAGGGAAATGTTTTACTACTATGAGATGCTTTGTTCAGTACCTCTGTTGTCTAATAATGTGAGAAGATGCAACCTGCATGATTATACACATGTAGGAGATGAAGCAGCACTCTGCAGCACAAAAAACACCAGTACTTGCTAACAGACATTAATGTAGACTGTCTTGGAAGTTTACTACTTTCTCAATAAAACTGGCTCATACGTGCTGGATTCTGCTGCCACTGCTTGGATTCAGCTGAACTTTCCTTTGTTGTTTCTGTTTGAAACTCTTAAAAACTACATAAAGAACGAAGCACAACTTTTGATAGGTGATAGAAGATCCAATTCTATAGGTGCTATTTTGAGAAATGTTGGCATCCCCTACCTGTCTAGGTGAAGACTACAGTAACTTTATTCTTGCATTTCAACTAAATTTGCATTAGATAAGATTTTGTGCCCTTAATTTCCTCCATATTCATCCATTTCCTGGCAATATTTGTATTTCTATATCTTGGAGTGTTTCTTTAAAACTCTTCTGTAACCTTCATCTATTTTTTGGAGAGAGAATAAAATAACATTTCTTGATGCTTGGGTTAATTAAATCGTTGGCCAATGGTTCTGCATGACAACGAAGGAAAAGTCCTTATGTCATAGTTTTCAAATGCCAGTGCCTTCTGCTGTGGCTTGTATAGCTAAACAATTTCTTGATACATAAAAAGCCTTCTGGGATGCAGTGAACTTTGCAATTGTAAATCAGAAAGCTTTTATGTTTGCGTAGAAAACTATTTATAAGATGTCCTATTCAAAAAGTGTTCAGAGACTAAAACAGCAAAAGGCATCTGTGTTAAGGTAACTTAAACTGGACCAAATTCCTTCATTGCCTTATTTAGGACATTTATTAGTGAAAGAAAGAATGTGTTCTTTGATCTACATGTAATATTTAGAAACATCCCATTCATGGAAAGACAAAGACTAGGTTCAATTGACTTTCTATTGCTTGTGGGTTGTCATCAGATAACCCTATGCTGCATTTTTTTCATCTGTAAACAAATAAAGGAGCTGAAAACCTTTCAAATAAAGTTCAGAAATGTAGGTGACTGATAGTAGGTGACTAGGAAAAAATATAAAGATAAGATCCACAAGACGTGTCCTTTGATCACACATCACGTACTTTGGTTGTTTAGGCAGTTTGCTGGTGATGCACGTTCAAGCTGGTGTACGTGACCATACCATGCTGCCTTCTACACTTAAAGCCTTCCTGCATGGTCTGAGGAGGAGTGCTGCCTAAGCCTACAGGGCCTGTTTTAATTCCTGAGCTAAGCTGCTACTTGCTTTTGGTTGTGGAGCTTTTAGTATGGGGGTGTTATAGTCATGGTTAACAGGGTGAGAGTTTTCCACTGGCAGTTTGACAGTTCCCCCATATCCCTGCCTTCTGATATCTTTGTAAAATTACTCTTCCCTCCCCCATACATTCTGCTTGAAGTATTTTTATTATTTGTCTCAACCCTTTACTTTTCTTGCACATTACTGCAGACTGCAGACATGTACATGCTGCCAAATGAACTAGCTGCAAAGAAATGTATATGGAAAGCCTTGTGAAAACAGAGGGAATAGTCTCAAGACCGCACTTTTAACAACAGTACCAATAATATGTACTGCTATGAAGATTTTGTGAAGTAGCTGTTTTCACTGGGGAGTGACGAGCCTTGGCTCTAGTGCTAGGAATAAATGAAATTCTTTGAGCAGTGACCAGGGTCTTAGCATGCAGATGCCCTGTTTTGCTCTTTTGTTTAGATTAACTAAGCAAAATGACTGACTACAGCTCACAATTCAGAAAGCTTCTTGCATTACACATGAAGGAATTAGAAGAATTTCTAAGTTCTCTTAAAATTGCAGCCCTAGATATTTAGCAATGTTTCAGAAAATGTCCTTGGAAAATTCAGGTGATCTTTCTTGAGACAGAATGTAGGTTATCATTGTAAATGCAGGAGTTAGAAAACTTAGCCTGGTCCAAAGTATTGATAGCCTTATCTACTTTTTTTAGGTGGGGAAATTGTGTTTTGGTGAAATAATAAATACTTGACTCATGGCAACTGCAGTTTTAGAAAGTCATGTATTTGGTAGGGTGTACTGTGCTGTTTAGGTCAAAACAAATTTCTTTGTAGTCAGTGAGTTCCAGATCTTTTTTTTCATCTTCTTCAACTGCTCTGGTCATCTAGAGATACCCAGAAAGTGATGAGAATGTAATTCATTCCAGCTAAGTGTTAGCTGGGTTTTATTGATTTTTTTTTTTTCTTCTTGTTTGTTTGTCAGTTTGTTTCGTTTTGTTTCACTTTTCAATTGGAACTAGGATGACTGGGATGTGACTTTTGCATAATAGCTTCAAAAATGTCTTTTCTGTGACTACATCAATATAAAGTATTGCTTATTTGTGTCTATGCCTCTTTTTTAATTACAATTTCATAAACCAGAAATAGAATTTCCAATATTATATCCAACTCTTAGGCTTGTTCAAAAATTAGTGTCTCCCAGAGTTACATTTACCTAGTGCAGGTACTCTGTTTGCAAGGTCAGTTTGCTGGAAACTGTCAGTGGCTGAATGGTTATTGTTTTGCAAAGGATCTATTAAGCTTTATTTTTTTTTCCTCTTTTTATGTTGATAAACAGATGGTAGAAAAAGCCCCAACTTGCAATGATTTTTTATAATGGATATAAAGTGAATTTGCAGTGTTGGAGTATATAAGTCATCAGCTGGTGGCTGATCAATGGTCATCTTATTGCTAAGTTTGTCTGGGTTTGCTCCACAGACTCATAGGAGATGACACCTACTAGTTTTTTCTTAAAGGAAAAATTTTAGTTGGACAATTTAGTGGATGAGATTTTTTTCCAAATCCATCTTCAGTTAGGCTTTCATTAGTGGCATGTTGGGACCTCTAACCATAGTCTGTGTAATGTCTCTGTTTTACTTTGGAATTTCAGAATGAAAAGGACTTGTCTCTGAATTGACCAACTTAAAAATTGTTTAAGTGTTCAATGATTTAACAAAGGTTCTATTAAGAATCAAGCCCAAATAAATCTATAACTTAGTGTTCCTTTAGCCATGATTTTAAATAAAAGGTAATGTACTCAGTAGAAGTGGAAATCATGAGACTGCTCTTAAGCTTTGTATCTGCAGAAACTCAGCTGATTGGGGGGCCGGGGGGGAAAGAAAATGTGAAAACTGTGTGATGCCAAAAAATAACATGTGTCTAATGTGCCAGTCGTGATGAGAACATATGTCTTTTGACTGTTGGTGCAGGAGGCCATCAGCTTTTAGGACCCTGGCTCTAAAAGAAACCCGTCTTGCAGATGCCATGCTCACTCTGGAGGGGGGTGGGTGGGTCTTGCAGGAGGCATTCACATAGCTTTTAAGCATAGTTATGGTAAACTCTCTTACAGACAGCTCTGTCTTTTCGTTCTGACTTTCAATTGTGTACTTCTCTACTGGCCTGTAAATTTAATGTGTAGACCTGACAATGGGTCAGTGAGCTGGAAAGAGTGTAAGTGGTATTAGCAAAGTTGGCACCAGACTTTTCCTGGAGGTGTGCAGTGGAAGGACACATGGCAGAAGACACAACTTGGAACGTGAGAAATTCCAGCTTAATATAAAAAAAAATATTTGTCACCATGGGGGAGGTCAGACACCATAGCAGGTACCAAATTGGTTTGAAACATCAATCATTGGAGATATTCAAAACTTGACTGAACAAAGCTCTGAACAACGTAAATAGACTTACTTTGAGCTGGGACATGGGGCTAGGTGACCTCCAGAGAACCCTTCCAACTGAGCTAATTTGTGACTTCCTGACAGCTGAGCGTCAGAGTAAGACTTCATAAGTTATAGTAGAGATGGTAGAAAAAGTCCTTTAAAATCAAAGTGGCATTCTTGAATGTAACTTGCTCCAGCAGTCAGATCTTACTTAAATAGATGGGTGCTTTTCTGGTACTGACACCTTGCCATATACCAAATATAAACAAATCTTCCATGAAGTTTGCTTTGTTCGGTTTTTCCTTTTTTCCTCCTTTCAGAGTCTAGCAAATATGAACAGTGATGATTTTGATTTTCATGAAATTATGTTCTTGGCAGCTCAAAAAAGACAGCTTTAGCTGGCAGGTTGCTTTTCAAGACATGCAAAGTTCAGACATTAGATATAATTCATAAAAATGAGTAAAAAACAATTATACAACAGAAAACAGAGAAGGCACGTTTGGCTGGCAGTGAGAGTTCCATGGATGTCAGCACTCTGACCTCTTCTGTTTCCAGCCAGCATCAGTGACCTAGATGTGGGAAATAAACTAATTGAATTTGCTGATGCTACAAAATCAAAATTGAGGTCACTGCTGAACAGCAGGTAGAATTCAAAACTGATTTAGATCTGCAATTTAAGTGGTCTCAAAGAGAGTAAGTGAATTTGTATGTCTACAAGTGAAAAGTAATACACATTTGGCTTCAAAATAGTCATGAATGTGAATTAATGGGATTGAACTAGAGTGGGAGAAAATTGAAAATGACTTTGTAATAGCTCACGCGCAGTGCTGTAGGGCCATGTGGCAGGGTGGTGGTGTGCCTTCGAATGGCATAGAGAAGATCCCTTAAACTTCCTTAGTATTTACTCACTATCTTGAGCATCTTATTTAAGCTTTGGCAGTGCAGTGATGAGTGCAATGCCATGAATAACCTTTCCTTCCTTGCCTGCTAGAAAGAGTCTATGTTCCTGTTAGTCAGTGGGGTGTCTGTAAGGACCTAAAGAATAAGGGAAAAAAAAGCCTATATATATATTACTGGGGAGAAAGGAAAACTTCATCAGGGAGTTGAGGACAGTTCCTCCTTGAGTCACTGTTGGAGACCCTCATGGAGGGATGGAGTGAAACTTATTCTCCCCTTAAAAAAGGTCCTAAACCATGGAAACTGATTACTTAATTGAAGCCATCATCATTCTGCTCATAGATAAACCATAGATTTCCAGAAACCCATTAAGAACAATCTTCTTTGCATCTCTGAAAAATATTGTTTCTTGGAGACCTAAAAGCTGCAGCATACCTGCCTTTATGCACTTAATACCTCTTTTGTCTGCCTTTTGTTGTACAGTATTGAAGCAAAGCAGAGCTCTTGAGATGAGTTCTGTTCTAAACAAGAAAAAACAACGTATTTCTCAGGAGTTCTGCTCTTGCTGCACTCTGACAGCAACCTGTTTCTGTCAGAGTGTGGCATGGCACTGGCATTTCCTAATAGGTAGCTGCTGTTGAAGCCCCTGTCAATGGTCAACAGCAAGCTAAAAGCTTAGTGCTCCTGAATGCTTTTGAAGTGTTCTGTATGTTGATCTTCTTTTGTTTGGTTGGTTTTGGGGGTGTTTTTTGAAGTAATATGCTACATCTTATACAATTCATGCAACTTTCTTGGTTGCTCATCGCTACACCTTGCCCTCTAGGTACCACATCAGTACAATCACCTTTGCCATTGAATGAATTTTCACATTAAAGTAATTTAGTTTTTGCCATTTCTGCTTCAATTAGAATATCAGAATATAATTGCTTGAGGAACTAGAAGATGTCTTCAAGTACTACTGTAAATCTGATGGTTTATTCTATTGTTAGAAATGCCTCAACCTAATCTATGAAGCTAAACATTTATTTCCTATTTTACTTTCTGTCTGCTTGTCCAGTGATATTTACGTAACTGCCTGTATGAACAGAGCAGCTACAAACTGCCCCTTTAACATTACTGTTGTGAGATTAAATAAATGAGAGATTAAATCTCCTTTCCGTTTCTTGACTCCTTTCTGGCTTCTTCTGTGAACATGGGTGGTTGGATGACTGGAACTTCAGGCACTGCTCCAAGTGAGGTTCACCAGTGTATCATGCAGGAGGTCACTTCTCTTCCTATCTCTGAGATAACTATGAGATAGTTGACAAGATCTCATTTGTCTCTATCATCACTGCAACATATTGAATGCTACTGGAAAAATCTATGAAATGGTGTTTTGGGGGATCCTCAACCTGAGTTTGTTCTATGTGATGAGTGCCTGAGGTTTTGCTGAATTTTGCGGTCACACGTTTTGATGTAGGATAATAAATTCTGTTCCAGTCCTTGTGATCATCCTGTCTGTTGCATGCTATTTTCTCCCCATCCTCTGTTGATCCTAACTTACAGCTTCATTTCAGAAAATGTTTTTTGGTTTGGTTCTCAGGCCACGTGCTAGTGGAAATATTAAAAAAAATACTACCTCTACATCTGTCTTTCTAGTCTGGTATTTCTGTTCGGCATTTTCTGAGCTCTGTATTGTTCTGGGGCAAATTTGCATCTGTGGTATAGGCTTAACCAGGACCACTATTCTGTGTGGTCCCCAAGACCTAAGACAAAGTTGCTGACTCTCTTTTGCCATTGTATTGGAGAAAAGGGTGCAGGTAATATTCAAATGCTCAGTGAGCTTTAAGAAAGCACGGAATTGATATCCATCATATTTCCTAGTATCTGCTGCTATAATAAAAGCCAGTAATGCACTTCATAAGCTGTCAGGCACTTTATCAAAGATTATATGGTGGTGTGGAAGTTGGTTGTAAATTTTCAGTATTGTTTTTTCTATGTAGAGCTTCAGAAGCATATATTTCAATTGGAGCTTTTAGCAGCGGAAACACTGCAAGCTATACATCGTGTTCTTCACGTATCCAAGTTCTTTTAATCTGAACAGTTCAGGTTCAGATTGTGTATGCAATGTTCATCTCCTGTCATGGTGAAGAGAATCAAATGTTTGTGTTGCTGATAAACAACTCAGGTGTGTGTGTTGAAATAAATTCTGCAGATCAAGGACACATATAGAATAAGTAATAGGCTCTCAAATTATGGTACTTCATTAGCACTTTGGGATATGGTAGGGCTGTCAGTAATTACCTGTGGCAAACACAAATGATTGGAGCTGTTTCTCTGATGTCTCAAGTTGAACCTTGGCTCCAGTCCATGGCTCAGGATCTTCTGTTTAATATGCGTCAGACTAATAGATGAGATTTCTGAAGCCTTTGCAGAATATCCTTTTCAGCTCTTAATTGCATGTTCTATTTTAACCTTAGGTATAGAAAGGGGTTTGCCCCTATTTCCTGAAACTATCTTAGATTTCATCACTGTTTATATGATAGTTTTAGTCCTTAATTGAATTTTCAGTGCTGATGGCTCCATCTGACCTCATCTCCAGTGTGTTGTAATCTTCAAAGTGCAATCCAATGTCAGAGAAGTGAGGGAAAATTTTTATTTAAAAACAGACGAGTGTCTTTTTTTTCCATATAGGAGAATGAAACTCAGTTATGTAGAGGAGGTTAATTAAACCTGGAGCATCTCAGAGCACAGTTAGTTGATCTCTGTCCAGTCTTGGTCAAAAATATTTCTCTATATGATGTTTACTTGCTGCTTCTGCTCCACCTCCAGGTATTTCTTGTTAGATAGACAAATCCAGAGGCTAACTAGCTTTCCATCTCCATAGTGACCAGTACATCATCTATTCCAAGTTTGTGTGTGTAACTTGTGTGTTTACCAGCTATCTCCGATACATAATTCATAAACTTTAAACTGTTGAGTCATATTTTATGAATATTTACTTTAGACATACATAATTTTTGTACATAATAAGGGAATAATGGTAGGGAAGGCCTATCTCTCCACATTTCCTTTCACTCCTCTCCTTGCTTCTCTATGTTCATTTGTAGTAGTGGACTGGGGAAACCCTCCCTTGGAGAAATGAGGAAGAGTTGCAGAAAGTAATGTGAAGTGAAATGCCATGTCTCAAACCAGAAACATCTTGCTCTTTAAAAAAAAAAAAAAAAAAAAAAAAAAATACACCTAGGAGTTGTAAAATGGATTGAAGAACCTAGTGTGCTAGTTGCCATTGAGGGATTAAAAGCTTTAGGATTTTTCTTGCTGAATCAGTACATGGCATAACCGTATGATTATATAACAATCAAGCTAAGTCACTTTGATCTGAAACGAACTCTCTATGAGATTATTTTACATGTGCCTTTCAACTACTGCATCCTCCATTGCTTCAGTAAGTTCATTTCGTTGACATAGTCAACCAGACCAGGAGTGAGATGGGTAATGCAGCCAGCTCCTACCTGTGAAGCCTCTATTGTGCCCTGGGGCATGATACCTGGGCATAAGTAATAAGTAGATTTTCTGGTTTTATTTTTCAATATAGTTTGTGAGTTTGAAACGGACTGCTGGGACAGCAAAATATGATCATACAATAGCACTTCCACATAGAAGAGTATTAGTTTTTCCAGGAATCTAGAGCTGGTCTTTTTTCATTAAAGTACGTAGTTTGCCCAGTTTGCCCTCTTTGATTGCTGACACTGCTGTATTTACTGTATCCATTAAGTATGAGGGGAAGCTCAGCTGGTGAATTTGCTAATATAATAAAGGGAAATAGTGCAACTATCCCCATCCATCACTCATCCTTCTGAGACTGATCCACTGAGCAAGATTTACAGTGATTGTTTCAATCTTCCAGGTAATTATGCTCTAAAGAACCAGTCATATACAACTTTCTGTAGCTCATCTGTGGATTATTTTTTTTTCTTAGTGAAGTGTGTCACACCCAGAGGTATGACACATACAATTTGAAAGCAAATTAATACTTAAACACATGTTAACATTAATGTTCCTCTTGCATTATGAAGTGCTTTTTAATTCCCTTTGGAATAGCTGCAAGTGCAGTTTGTACACAAATGCATTTGTTTTTGCTGTAGAGCCAGTAAGAGTAATTTTATTTCAGATGTGCTTGGGCTACTGGTAAGGAATGCTGCTTGCAAGAAATACTTTGAAGTACTAATAAAATAGATAAGAGAGATGATAGTTTAAAGGATTAGATTGTGTGTGTATAGGTATTAATTCAGATTCAGTACAGAGTATAAATGTATTCCTCACTAACCTTATGAGAACTGCATAAATTTCACTTAAAATACACTGGCGGTGTAAGATGAAAGATGTATGCTACTCAATATTTCCTCCCCGGAGAGGGCTCAGAATCTTTCCATTAAAGAATGGAATTTCTCAGGACCGTATCCTGTGCCTGCACATAAGCAGGGTCCCCTTGGAGCTAGCAAAAATTGTCCATCTGTATTCTTATGTGCAAGATATGCCTAAGTGTTCAGGGTTTTCTTTCAGCTTACTGAACTCTGAATTCTGAGATCTAGACTGATACTTTTTTGAGATAAAACCTGCCTTTTATCTACATGAAGGATCCAAAAAGAAATCGAAGCTTGTTCAACACCTAGTTCCTTACACCGTGTCTATGACCTAAGCAGAAGCTTTGCACGATGCAGAAGCTAGTCTGAAATCTGTGAGCTTCCTCTCCCCTACCCTGAGATACTTGCTAATAAGAAATTGAAATAATTACGTGTGTTCAGTTCATGACAAATTTTGGAGGAGGGGGAAGCACGTGTAAGCTTATTTTATACTGGCTTTTAGTTTTAACAGTTTGATCACTTCAGTCCACTCAGTAGGAGATCTGGAGAATTTTTAAATGTATGCATCTCACTGAATTCCTTCGGCCTGCAGCCACTGGAAGGGTAGGATGTTGACCTACCACACTGAACAAAAGAATTTGCGCAATTTGGATTTCTCACTCCCTTTGCCCTGTTCTCTGCAGTACATACCCTAGTTAGATCTAATATTGTGGTTCAGGTGTCAACTCCATTCATCTTCCTGTGTCATACACAAACCATGGAAAGCTGTGAGCTGCATATTCTTTTGGTGTCCCTTGGTAATATGAGGTAATTTTGCATTTGCAATAAAGCAATAGATCAAGGCAAACTTTGTGGATCGCAAGGGTACGTTAAAACTGCTGTCATAAATCTGCATATCGCAGCTAACAAAGAAACTGCTTTTCCTTCTTGTTGAAGTCCATCAAAGTTCTGGAAGCCACAGGCAATTCAACACTGGGTCTATATAAGTATTGGCCCTTCTTCCTTTTTTACTTTCCTTCACCCGCTATTACTTTCATTTATATTGTGCTATGAGCCAGCACAATGTCTCGATGTCTAAGTGCTCTGGATGCACTCTTTAAAATGTAAACTTTGGCTATTGCCTTCAAATGCTCTGTCCTTGCAAGGAATCATCTTGCTGCTTGTGTGTTTCCTCATCTGTTATTTAAAGGAGGCACTTACAGATGTGTGCGCAGGAGCCTTCTGCTTCAGAGTTAGGCTTGTAACGACTGGTGTCTGGTAGCCATAGGTCGCTTCAGCAGCAGATGATGTGCAGTGGAACGGTAACAGGTAGTATGTATGGGTCATGCTTTTGGATTTTAATTTCTAAGCTACAGTTCAGAATGTTTCTTATTAAGATGCTGAACTATTTCCTAATTATAAATGCTATCACAACAAACTTGAGGCATCTGAAAACATCACATTGCCACTGTAGCATAAATAAGCCCAGGCAACTTAGCGTACTTTTGAGAACCTTCCTCTTTCTGTGATGCTTTCTTTGATCTGACAGTAGGTTATGACTTCATTATGTGGTATTAAAGATTCTGGGGTTAAGTATGAAGAAAAGACATTTTAAACTGATAGAATCTGATATACTTATTGTTGAATATTTATAAATGCAAACAGTCTTTCCTGAGAGGAGGGAGTCTTTGATTCTCTCTGAATCCTTGGAAGTAAATGAATGTTGCAAGTGCCAAGTATCTCTTGAGACCAAGTGCAGTAAAAAGGTAAACTTGGAAGACGTATTGCATTTACTTTTCTGATAATGTAGGATGGAGTGTCTTTTCCCCTTTCTTTTAGCTTGATGTTCTTCCTTTTTTAAAAACAAAACATTGCCTCGAATTACAATTGCCATGATTGGTGGCAGATTAATTTGTAGAAAGGTTAACTTGGAATTTCTCAAGTTTGTCCACAGTACAGGTCTTGTGAAAGCTTCAGGTTGCTGCCTTACTGACACAACCTCAGTGGTCTGGCTTTCTGTTGCAGTAATGGTATCGCTAGTATTGCCTTCTCATTGCCTTCTTTGTTTCTCTTGTCAGTTTTCTCAGTGTGTTGGTCCTGCTGAGGGTTTCAGTGTGAATGTATGGCCACGCAAAGGTGGTTGAGACTCTAGTAAACCTCTGGAGGATTTCAGGAGAACCTTTGCATTAAAATATATAAAGTTTTAGTAGGCTCAGTTTTAGCTACGTTTGAACTGCATAATTTTAAAATACCCAGTACATACAATCACATTAAATGGAAAGCATATTCCTGCATATGCCTGAAATGCCACCGAAGTACAATGGCAGCTGTTTGAAAGTATTTATTAAATTTGCAGGAAATGCTGCAAAATATTCTTCTTTAGATGTGCTGTTTTAATATCAAACTTTGACCCTTTCCTCTTCCTGTTTTAGTCGCTGAATGTATTTATATCAGAGCAGACACTTGCTGTGTAGGAGTTCAGCAGTTCTTCTCACTGGGTTGTATCTTAGACTCCTTGGTCTGAACCTGGTAGTCAGGAATTATTCCTGTTCATTTTGAGTTTTAGCAGATTAGATCGTTACTCTTCTTTCCTTTACACGTTCACACCTCTTCCATCCCTTATCTTCATCTCACCAATCTTATGTTTTTCCTTCTCTTCCTTTTTTTCCCCCCCACATCTCACTCCTAGGAGGTTTGTGATTTACAAGCCTCCTTCACCCTCACTTTGAAGAGGAATCCCTGGGCCTTCGGGACCTGTTTCAACACAGAGAAGTGTTAACTTAGAAATGCGAACCAAGAATAACTATGAACAGCTAATGGGGAAATTGGGCTTCTAACAGCTGAAATTGTCAGTATTGACATCTGAAATGGAAAACTGAAAAGCATCTTCAACTTTGTTTCTTGTTTCTCTTCTCCCTTCTAAATAGTCATGTTGCTCTTGCCTGTCTACTCCACTCTTTCATGAAAATACATATGTATATACACTGTCTGCATGTGTATCACTCTATACATACATATATACATGTATTTTTATTGTAATCCATGTACATGTATTCACATCACAGCAGAGCTGGGCAAAAGAACAGGCATTACATCAGAGCTGGGCGAAGGAAAACAGAAGAAAATGAAGTATTGCATCCTGTTTCAAAAGAAGAAAGTTTCCTGCACAAAAGTACACTGCTGCTTTGGACTGAGAGAGAATCCAGTGTACACCTTTGCTTTCACTATTTCTTCTGCCCTTATACAAATAAATAAAATAAGAAAAAGGGAAGAGAGGCAAAATGTTAAAATGGGGCAAAGGTGAAAAGGATGATTTTGACTATGGAAGAGAGTAAATGGTGTAAATTCTATGGTATCTTGTATGTTACCTGAAAATGTGGTTAGTTTGTAAGGTTTTTTTGCTTTCTGAAAGAGTCTTTTAACTGATCTGAATATAGAACCCTTTTTTTGGTTGGTTTGGTTTTTTGTTTGTTCGCAGTTTTTTTACACTGGCCATTTCTTAGCTTTCCTTTGACACTTTGCTCTATCCCTGCTTCATACAGCAATTTATAGCAACAGATTTTACATTCTCTGTACAACTTCTGTGGGCAAGTTCATCCTATTGAAATGTGATGCTTAAACTATTAGGTATGAGGTAAAGCACTTGACAAAGCTATAATGATTTCAAGAACACTGACCCCTGTCCACCCCATACTCTCCAGAAGGCAAAGAGGCCTTGTGAAAAGTAGTGCTTTTTCCCTTATATACCTCAGATATAAGGGAAACAAAACTCAGCTTTAGCAGAAATTCTATTTCTGAGGTCCAAGCGGTCCTGCTAAAACTGTGGGAGAGCGCTGTAGTGCTGGTTTATATAATGATTGTGCTGTGTCTTATAGTTTATTTTGTGAGAGTTGCGCTGTTGCTGCTCCTCAGGAGTTTTCTAGGAGTTTCAAAGAAACTTTCTGTATTTTAGTCCCTACTATTTTTACCACTGATGATTATGTAATAGGCTACCTGTGCCAGTTGCTTGCCTGTTGTGTTTGGGTTTTTTTAGAGAAACCTGGGGTTTTTTATCCACCAAAAGTGCTACAGGTGAGTGAGTCTTCTTTTTATTTTCCAAAGTCCTATATGTGATATCATTTATTTTGGATGCAGCTGAGCCATGATATTTTATTCTGAATCTGGTCTGAGGAAGAATTTACTTTTCTCAGCTCTAGCAAAGAAAATGACGAGGTATTAATTCAAGAAGCGGAATATAAAGTAGACATACTTCAACTCAAGCCATACCTTTTCAAGTCTAATGTCAAAGTTGAAACAGTGGGTTCTGCTACAGCAAACAATGTTTTCTTTTGCAGTCGTAAATACCACTGCTTTGGAACCTTTTCAATTCTCCAACTCCATAAAAATGATGAAATGAAACAAGAGAAGAATTCTCCGTTTAAACTGGTGCTGTATTGGTAAAACAAACATGAATTGTAATGCTCTTGGGTTATCTTATCAGTAATGTTTCTATCTGACATATTACAAAGCATCAAAATCTTTTACCTATGTTCAGATTGATGTGAAAATGTTTTCAGACAAAATGTAAAGGCCAATGTCAAATGTTGTCCTACAGGTTGTAAATAATGATGAGTGAAAAACAATATCTGTAATCACTTGTATGTAAACTTTTCTTGTCAGCCTGTTTGAGGTGGTGCCACTGAGCAAGGACTGACAGACCAGTCTTTCTCATACCAATTATTCAAATAACTGGGAGAGATGTAGGGTTTTTTTAAAAAAAGTGGAGTGTGAGAGGGTTTTGAGGAATGGTACTCTGTCTTCAGGGGAATACTGGGTTATTGGCAGTTCAGATGAAGAGGATCCAGTCAATCTAGAGATTACTAAACCTTTGTAGGCCTGGACTTGAACAACTGTCTGAATATCTGTCAAAAATACAAGAGTGGGTGAAAAGGAGATGGCAGTATTATCTGCTCCTGGTAGAGTTTTCTAAGTAAGGTAATCACTACATGACATTAGTGATGTCATGTGATTAGTAACTCTGGATTTGCTTTGTTCTCTAAAAAGTATTAACTTGATGAAGAAAGGTAGATAGGGCAAAGAAAAGTCTGCTTCAATTTTTATATAGTGTTATGAGTGGAATTATCTGGCTATAAATTTAGAATTGAATCCATTGCAGCAATTTTTAGTTCAATAGTCTAAATCTAATTCTCTGCAACATGAAGGCAGTTTTTCAAGGTTAAGATCAATCCAGAGACCAACTGAGAAGGTGAAAGGGGTTAACTTTGTGTAAAATTTCACTTTAGAATCTTTAAGAATGCTTCATTAGCTCTGCCATCAAGCTAAATACTGTTTTGCAATTACACAATTGCCTCTTCAGTTGTAAAATCATCCTCTTGATAAGAGGTATGTTAGGAATTATTAAAGAAGATTTTTATTTTAAGAAGTTACAGTTGTTTAACCTATTTGCCTTGTTTTAGGCCCTCCAAAGCCATAGAGGTGAAAACAAAAGCTTGGGGACAGTGAATTTTTCTTCTTCCTCTAAAATTATTTTAATTCTTTAGATATTATTTCAGTATCTGTCTAAAGCTTTCTGGGCAGTGAACATGATTAAAAAAAAATCTATTTTTCAATCTATATCCATTTTACCCAACTCTCAACTGAATTCTGAAAAATCAGCATAACTAAAAAAGCTGGGAAGGCACATATTTAAGTATGGGCTGGTGACCTAGTATCACCTGCTGTGCTTTGTTCTTTACTGGGATTATAGGAAGTTGCTGTTTAATTAGGATGCTGGCTACACAGTGCATCATAAATTAAGCTAATTGATTTTAGCAATGGCTAAAATCTCATGGAGTTTGAGGTTTTGCAAACCTTGCAGTCTGTTTTCAGATCTGAGAATTCATTAAAGTAGACTTTAAGCTTGTGTTGGGTTTTTTTGTTGTTTTGTTTGGGTTCTTTTCTGTAACTGTTCCTTGGAATTAAAGAAGCAGTGTGAGGATGGATTAATATGCAGAAAGTGAGGATGACATGCATGAATGACTTTCTCTACATAAGTGAGATACTGTGGCGCATATCTGTTGCTGCTGCTCCGAACGGACCATAGATGAATTGCTGAGAGCTCTGTTTCCAGGCTGCAAATCTATGGGCTGGGGCCACCTCTACTCCAAGCAAACCATGCCTACCCTGCTGGGGTGGCGGTGTGCTCTTGTACAGGGATTTGTTATGAAAAACAACATGTTTTAAGCAGTGCTGCCCAACTGGGGATGAAGTTCACTCTAATTTTTTCCACCATAGTATGAATCCATCAATTCTTCCTTACCTGTTAATTTATATAATGACTAAAAACATATGTTTTCAGGTGGTGAGCAGACTCACTGTCGTGGTTTGAAGTCGGCTGGTAACCAATCACCACGTGGCCAGTCGTTTACTTTCAAACCCCCCACCCTGGTGAAATAGGGGAGGGACAAAAAAAAAAGAAGTTCGTAGGTTGAATTAAAAAACCTTAGTAATAGTAGCAAAACAACAGTAACAATAGTAAGTTCGAACAGGTAATATACAAAGCAGTTGCTCACCGACCGGCGACTGGTATGCAGCAACCGCACAAAAAATACCGGAAAACTGAAACCCAAACAGAGAGCACGGTCCAGTCCCCTTATATATTGAGCATGACATCACATGATAGGGAATACTCTAATGACCAATCCAGGCCCGGCCCTCTAACTGTGCTCCCTCTCAGCCCAAGGAAAGTTAACTCTATCCTGGCCAAAACCAGGACACTCACCTATTTCTATTTAAAATATTAACAGAAGTCTTTCTGGTAATAACATCATTTGTCTTATCATACTGCAGATCTGCTAAGCAGACATTTTAGTTAACTGTTAGACCTTTTAGTAGAAGAATTCCTAGATGAAGTGTGTAGGCCACCGCTTCTCAGTAACCCCGCACTAGATGAAGTGCACACCTAGGCTATTTAAGTGATGTGACTTGTGCTGTCAGCCCATTCAAAACATTTATGACCATGAAACAACTGCCTGCCAGCATAAATTTCCCAGAATCAAGATCTTTATTATCTCTGTGCTTTTTCTCCCCCAATTCTAAGTGTTGAGATCTTTTGCCATACTGTATGCTCCTCAATGTTTTAACCTTGCTCTATTATTAATCTATCAGCATATAGACTAAAACTTCTGATATGTGATGTACCTCACCTAGCACTTATAAAACCGATTTTAATTTTTTTAAATTAATGTGGTTTTTGCTCTGATACTCATTTTTTGGTATGTACCAAACTCCTGTGACAGTAACAAAACTATTTTACGGCTGGGGGAAATCTAAGGCATGGTTACCAGACTCTCTCTCCATGACAACTCTTTGGAAAAAGCTCAATTTCTGGCTTTTCTTTGAATTGCAAGGTAGGCTCAATTTCTTGGTTTGCTCCATAACAGGGAAGAAAACTTTAGTTTACAGGTGATTTTTTTTCATTTTGTAGTTATGTAAAATCATAAAAGTCATGAGATGGGAGGCATTGGAGTTAGGTAGCTGGATTTTTTTCTTTTTTTTTTGTGTAACTCTTCAAAGACTGCTAAGTTTTGCTTTCCTGAGGAGACAGGCAAGGATTGCTGCCAATATTTGGTTGTTCAAAAGCAGTACTCCTGTGCATCTGCCACATAGTAGAGCTATACTCCTGTGTACGTTGTCTTTTTACCTGGTGTTAAGAGCAGCAAGTCAACTGCACAAACACAGATTTCCACTGTGTGAGAAGTGAAGCTGGAAAGTCTGGGACTTGCTGGACTGGCTGCACACGTGCCGACTTACTTTTGCACTGCCTAACATGCCCCAAACACCGCTTGAGGAATGTCCAGCACGCAAACGCTGCAGAGTCACCCCTGGCAGCAGGCAGGTTCCACAGTAATGAAGCCAAAACTGCATTGGTCACACCAGTAAAACTAATGTCTTTCTACAAGATAAACCTTTTGACTTCAGATTGTTTGTAATTGGTCTGGTATTTGTTTAATTTTTTCACATATTTTACTCTTGTAAAAAAAAATAAGTTTAAAAAATTATGTTTGGGTATGAAACCATGTACTTCTGCTTGTAGTTTTTTTTAAAATATGTGGTTTTGCCTGTATCTTATCTTGGGTAGCTTGCCAAACTAAGGTATTAAGCAGCGCATGTCGCAGCATCAGAATAGAAGGAATGTAATTCAGTGGTGCTCAGAAAGGTAGCTTAAAATAATAGATACAAACATATAAAGAAAAATGATCCCAGCGAGGATGTTCAGGTGTTAAAAGTGCAAATACTGCTGTGAAAAATTGACTAATGGAGCAAATGCTTCAGAATGCTGAAGGTTTCCTAGCTGTGTTGTATTGTCAGTGAGAGTAGGAGGAGAGAGAGAAGGTAACCAAAAGCAAGCAGTGATGGACATCATGTTTGGCCCTGTGCTTCAGAAGTGAAGTTGTAGCCAAATTTCCCAGTGCTGTCATGCGTGTTCTGTGTTATCAAAGGATTTAGTTTGAATCGTCACCTATTTGCCTTTCCAAATAAAAATATACTGACATCAAATACTTGTTTGATAGTAGCTGATGAAAATGCATCAACCTGAAAAAACATCTTCCGTTTCATCATCATAGCAGTCAAAGGAATGTGTAAAGCAAATTATTTCTGTCAAAATGTTAACAGAACAAAAGTATTGGGAAACTTTTCAATGCTGAAGAAAACTTTTTTCTTTTTAAATCAGTAACTGTAGAAACTAGTCATAAGCATCAAAAATGTTGATGCAGAGCAGGTATATTTTTCCACATTTCATTTTCTTCTGGAGTCTGCACAGAATAACTGTCTGTTATCACTGTGAACCAAATCAAAACTGAGCTAAAGTTGAGCAAGTTACCTGATTGGTATGCAATTGTTATCACAGCTAAATGGGCTAAAGACACCCCAGGCCAAGAAAAGTCCAGACCATTTCTGAAACCTATAAGGATCAATAAGGATCCTGTGACCTTTGAGTGGCAGCAAAATATTATTCACTGTTACAGCTTCTAATTTTTCTTGTTTAGAGAAAACAGAGGAAAACTGCAAGCATGGAAGAAATACTCTGTAGATGTCTTGTTGGAGGAAGAGAATCTTAATGACATTTTTCCTAATTTTGAATTCTTCTAAAATAAATTAAAATGAAATTTTTAATTTGTTGTAGTAATATACTGTGTACATGATATATATATATATATATCATTATATATATATATATTACCCTGTTGCTTTTGGGGACATAATAAATAACTGGATTAATACCAAGCCACAATTGTAAACCTCATCTTTCAGTGAATCCACCTCCAGCTAAATGTAATCTTATCACTCCATCTGAATAGCTACAGAATGCTAAATGGGAATCTGTCTTCAAGGATGCATTTGCCATCAACTTTTAATTTGAAGGCTTCTTAAATCTGAAAAAGTGAGCAGTTTACAAATTGATTTGGATGAACCTGCTCTAAGTTAATGGTTAGGAAATATTTATTTAATAGTTTGGGCACTTTAGCTTCACATGCAATTTCATTTTCTGTTCCATCTTGTGGTGTTCCAGTTGCCTGCTTCACCAGTTCAACTGCTACTGAAGCATTCAGAAGACTGGTTTCACCTGGAGGTTGGGTTTGGTATTTCTTGCTATATTAATATCAGATTGTATTCTATTGCTCTTAGCATTTTAAATATTTTACTTTTTTACACTATATTGGAAGTTTGGTTTTTTTACCCTTCTGTGGTATAATCATAGACACTTTTAAGATTATGCTTTAACACATAGCTATGTGCTGGACAGAACTGCTCCTTCCTGTCACACAATATAGGCTAGCTTAGTGATTAAAAAGGGTATGTTAAAAAGTTAAAGAAATGCGTAGTGTGTGAGACAATAGAACTGTAGTTTCTATTAGTGTGCTTATGTTAAGAAGGTTAATTTTCAAAATATGCGCTTCTGCTTTAATGTCAAATTTTAAAGTTTACTATTATCACTTGTTCAATGAAACATTTTAGTTCTGTGGGTTAATATCTGTATGAAGTTTACAAAATCATGTGAAGCATTAACACTACGTAAAAAATATTTTTTTTTAGATATGAAGAAGCTAAGTAACCAGAAGAGTGGGAGAGGAATTCAAAGTTTTAATTCTTATAATTTTTAAGCATCTTCAAATTCTGAAAAAGTTAATTATTTAGATGACTCTAATTGATTATTTAGATTATATATATTTAGATGATTAACCTGGACATGTCGTTAGTGGGGAAAAAAAAAACACCAAAAAACTATGTTCAAAATCAGTGGAAAACTATATAGCACAGTGAAGAACAGGCTCCATATTTGAGTTCAAAACCTACATGGAATTTGCAAGATTGACCTTTCTGCCTCTGTATATAGTTTCTTTCCCTTCCTTGACAATGGGACTCTAAAATGCTTTTGAGTAGTTGAACACATACATTATAGAAGGTGTTTTCTTTCTATTTCAGTGAGAAAATGTTTCTCATGAACATTTTTCCCCCCTCTAACAGCTTTAAGTGCACTGGATAGTTTGATCTCATTACTAAGTGCTGCTGATTTACTTTCCTTAGAAATATAAAATAGCATTAGCAACAGGCACTTTATCACTTCCTTTGCTTCGTTTGATGATCTTTTACCAAGATAGATTTCTACTTCAATATTTTGGTGACCCATTTCTTCTGGAAATGTTGTTGAATAACCTCACTTAGCTGTATACAGATGATATTTCTCCGTGATGCATATTATAAATAAATTCATTGAAGTACTCCTATAAGGGGTGAATTTTACTAATCTTTTCTCCAAAAAATTGTTTGCTTTTCTTGCTAATGAGACACCAAATAATTTGTATTTGTCATGAGGAAGAAGATTTTGTCTGTGTATTGGGCCAAATGTAATATAGTGCAAATCACCTATAGGTGAGGCTTATAAGGTTCATTGAATTTTTTTTTTTTTTTAAACTCAAGAAAAGAGAATCCTGTAAGCAAGGGTATCTGTAGCAGCTGCCAACTGATCATCATTTTGGGTGCTTGTAGAGTACCTTTACGTGGACGTGAGCAGAGATTTATGTTTTCACTCTGCTCTGACAGGGTGTATTTTCTAGTACAAACCAAGCCCCTGCTGTGTGGTTCACCTCTCTAGGCCTGGGGGAAATGTTAGAACTACTACTAGTGGCTACGATGTTATAGATGTTAATGTTCTTCATTTTGTTTTTCCCACAAAATCGCTTGGAGGCTTCTTTTTGTGTAATGGGGTAATCTTGCATACCATTGTAATAAGTAAGGTTGGGCTTTTCTTTGTTGTTCATACGGAAGTTGCTCTGTGACAGATATCTGACAGATTCTCTAGGGGAGTTTCCTTCTCATTTCTTTAGTTATTGAGTAACTACATTTGTCTTCATTATCAAGATTATAAAGTGGAGTTATTTAAGTACTTTATTGATTCAAAAATGATGCACAAGAGCACAATGTTGCCTTTTAGCTCCCAGCAGGTGACCACTTACTTTCACCACTCTTTCTTAATTTTCATACAATCACACAAAGACTAAACTATTAAACTCTTTGAACCACAGAATTTATGGAGCTTGGTTTGCTGTGGCTCTCCCCTGCATGTATTCTGTAGTGCCTAGTAATGAAATTGAGCTTACTGCTGTAGCTTTCTTCTCCATGACCACCTATTTTAGTCTTGCCTCCACTTGCAGTCTGTTTTTACAAATCCTTTTTAAAATATCTTTGAGATCTTTGCAATGTCTCTACCAAGTTTAGTTGAAAATGCACAAGGACTTCCAAAGTCTTTCAAGAGAAAGGTATGAATACCAAAAGATGTCATGATTATATACTTTTATACTACAAAACAATCCTGGGAAAAGGTAGTTTTTGTTATATTTTATGTTGGTTACTCAGCTTCAGTTACCTGCCCAGATATATTGAAGACTTCTTTATTCTGCCCTTTAGAAGTAGGAGATCACTGCATGCCTGTAATCAAAGTTTGCAGTTGTTTCTAATTGTCTTTGGATAAAGTGTGACAACATTGTAATTGGTTTGTCCTCTTTTGGAGGTAAATCCATCATTATTGTAGTGTTTCTGATGCTTGGGCAGGCCACAAGTGAAAGGATGGTGAGCCCTTCAAACAGTGTCTTCATTTGCCATTTTACTGCTATCATTGTAGAGCGAGATTGGAAAACCTGCAGATGCACATTCCTGTAATACAGTATGCTAGTACATAAAGAAAAAGCAAAATAGGCAGACTGGTTTCTGCCCAAACAGAAGTAACAAGAGCCTTTTTGCTTCACTATGTCCAAGCACAATTTGTCTTGCTTATTCTTCACCAAACTGAAAACGAAGGTCTGGGTAAAGTCCTTTTCTGCCAGTAGTCCAAAGATGGATTAATCTTAAATGGACATTTTGGATAATAGAAGATATGTGGAAGTAGCATTGCTTGATACTTGGTATAGATCATAACAAGATACACAGTACTGAATAAAGAAGTATTTAAATTCATTTGAATATTTAAATTTTACATGTCTCTGTGATCAAACAAGTTTTTCTGGAACAACAGAAAAAAAGAGATATTTTAGATGATAGAACTTTTTTTCCTTCCAAAATGATCTACTTTAGATTTCTTGGTCTGATCCTTTGTTAGATGTGAGGAAGGGAAGGGATTAGTGTATTGAGCTCTTGAAACTTCACAAAAGCAAATCAAATCCACATTTTGTTGGAAAGTATGGAGATAGATTTCTGGCAGAATGCCAAACTAGAACATGGCATTTTAGCCTAGCAAAGGTACAGTTTCCTTTATCTCTGAGCATCTTGTCTTGTTTGCTTTCAATTAATTTCTTCCTTGAGCAGCAAATAACTAATTTCTATCATCCACCTGCAAGTGGCCCTTCGGAAGAGGGTTAAATTACTCCTGTCTTGTAAAGAGCAAGCTGGTTTTTGTCACTTGTACCATAAACACTACATGCTTCCTCCAACCCTATTTTCTTTCTAGTCTTATTTCTATTTAGAAGCATCCATCTGCACAGCTGTCTTTTAAAACAAATGAAACAACTGAGGACTTATTTCCTAGGGACACATAAAGAAGAATCAGTCGTAGCTTGTGCATTTCTATTATACTGCATATGCTCTACCACTTTTCTCTCTTCTGTATTATTCTATTGGTTCATTGGGGTTGTGGTGGTAAAATTGTTAATATTTGAGATTTGAAAGGTCTGGTTAAGAAGCTTATCCTAACCAAAGGAAGATTACTTTTGACTAAAACCTAACAGTCTGTGATTGTTTCCAACTTCCCACTTCTGCACTAAGGTAATACTGGATGTGCCACTCCTGTAGGCTCCACCAAGAGCCATCTCTCCATATTGTCACCTTACTGTTTGATTACTTCTTCAAAGTGTGACAGCTACTTATGGAGTCCATCCTTCCCAGAGATGGATACCTGGCTTTAACTTTGAAATGACTGTTTTTCCTCACCTCTTTTTTTTTTTTTTCTTTTCAAAAATAATACATAGTTTGGGTCTCTGCAATTGCTTTGCAGAGAACAGGGGAGCCAAATGGGAAAATGCTGTATGAATGTTCTCTCACTTCTGTCTGACCTGTCCTAAGTCATACTTGTGTTATAATACAATTCATGTCCCCAGATTCTCCGACAGGAAAGAAACTAATTTGAAAAAATAATTTCAAAGCAGTTGACTTTTTGATCCCATGGTAGACTTTGATCACAACAATACTTAAAAGCCCAGCAAAATATTTTTAATTTTGTCTGAGAAATTATAATAAATGGAAAGCCAAATGTGGGTACAACACACACTTCTAAAAAGTACTTTTGCTGATTATATCTAATTACTCAGAATTAAAACATGTTCGCTGTGGATAATTACATTAACCTTGTCATTTCAGCTACTTCCAAGTTCTATTCAAACTTACAATGTCTTATAGTAACACTTCAAGGTTTTGCCAATCCTAATTTGCTTCTTTATTAATAATTCTTGTACTTGATTTCCCCACACCCTAAGGCTCAATTCACAGTATAGTTTTGGTTGGAAAGGACATCTGGAGATAATATAATCTAACCCCTTTGCTCAAGCAGGATCAGATAAAGTTGTCCAGGACCATGTCCAGTCAGGCTTTGAATATCTCCACAGATGGAGACTTCACAACCTCTTTGGGCAACCTGTTCCATTGCTTAAAACCCCTCACAATAAATGTGTTCTTATATTCTGATGAAATGTCATGGTTTTTGGTTTGTACCATTGACTCTCGTTCTGTCACTGGGCACCACTGAGACAGTCTGGTTTCCTTCTCTTCATTACCTCCCATAAAGTATTTATTTATAAGGTCTCCCCTCAACCTTTTCTTCTCTAGGGTGAATATCTCAGTTCTCTCAACCTTTCATCATATGAGAGATGCTTCAGACTCCTAGTCATTTTTGAGGCCTTGCACTGGACTTGCTTTGGTAAGCCCACAGCTTTCTTGTGCTGGGGAGTCCAGTGCTCCAGCTGTGGCCTCACCACTGCTGAGCAGAGGGGAAGGATTAGATACCTCAACTTGCTGGCAGTGTTCTGCCTCATACAGCCCAGGAGACTGTTGGCTGCCCTTGCTGTGAGGCCACATTTCTGGTTTCTGGTCAACCTGGTGCCCACCAGGACCCCAAGTCCTCTTCTGCAGAGCTGCGTTTCCAGCTGGTTAGCTCATAGCATGTACTGGTGCCTGGGGTGTTACTACTGCCCAGGCACTAGATTCTCATTTTGCTTTGAACTTCATGAGACTCCTCTCAGCTGAATTCTCCAGCCTGGTGAGGTCCCTCTGAATGGCAGCACAACCCTCTGGTGTATCAGCAACTCCACTGAGTTGTCTGTCATCTCTGAGCTGGCTGAGGGTGCAGTCTATCCCAGTGTCAGGTTGTTAATGAAGATGTTATTGGCCCCAGTATGGACCCCTGGGCTAGGCCACTAATGACTGGCCTGCAGCTGGTGCCACTGATCATAACAGCAGTGCTGGGCCCATTCAGCCATTTCTCAAACCATGTCACTGTGCTCTTAATCTAACACTTACTTTGTCAGCTTGTCTATGATGGTGTTATTGGAGGCAGTGTCAAAAGCTTTACTAAAGTCTGAGAAAACGACATCCACTGCTCCCACCTCATCCACCAAGTTAGTCACCTCATTGTAGAAGGCTATCAAGTTGGTATTCATATGTATGCTAACTACTCCAAATCAACTTCTTGTCCTTTCGGTGTTTGTGGTTTCCAGGACTAGTTGCTCCATCATTCATTCCATAAGTGCTTATTCCTCTCAGATGGCTAACAATGGGGCCTAAAAAGACTAGCTGAGATGAGTTAGCTACAGTGTAAGCATCTGTAAGTGAGGTGAGATTGCTCTCATCTCATGTTTGAATAGACAGAGTATAGAAATAAAATTCTGGCAGTATTTTAAAACCTGAATAGACACAGACTGACCTATATTCAGAATAACTGAAGTAACAGGTTATTTTCAGATACTTTGCAAAACTTGCAGTAAAGATAATGTGTGGATTGTCTTATTAGAAAGTTAGTAAGTCAAAAAAACAACCCCAAGAAACACTGGATTTATGGACGAATCTTGGGGGTATCTCCCTAGGGTGGGGAGAGTTCAGTCCTTTTTTTTTTTTTTTTCACTTTGCTGCCTTAGAGTGATGAATATTTGGAAAGGTGTTTATTCTATACTTGTGGAAGATATATGTTAATTTAACAACAAGAGGAGCAAAGTAAATAACTGGGGGGAAAAAAAAGTAGAAGTTTGGAAGTCATGAATCAGGAAATCAATATAAGTTGTCTCTGTTGTATATGGTACAAAATGAAAAGCACAGTATTTCCTTTTTTGTCTGACCATCTAGATCAGTGTATAGTGTCATTGGATATTACCTTGTCCTTTCAAATTCACTATGTAAAGACTTTAGCTTTGAACCACGTAGCTAATTTGAATACTTGTGATCATATGCCTTCATGGGTGAAACTTATTAGTTGTAGTAGTAGAACAAGTACACCCATAAGGTCAGGGGCATAGAAAGTCAGTCAGTAGCTTTCTAATTACTAGGACTTCTATGGAGGTAAATAACCTTGTGCTCCTGTAAGTTTACTCTGTCCTTCATAAGGACAACAAAGGTGGTCAAATTATGATGCCCTTAATTTATAGAACTAAGAGCTGGAGTACAAGAAGGTTATCTTACTTGCCCAAAAGTTATTCAGATGAAAGTGGTGGAGCAGAAAGAGAACTTCTTGCAAATATAAACCCAGCCTTTGGACAGTTTTACATTTCAGCCAGTCTTTAGGGTAAGAAACTCAGACGCTCTCAATGCTCCAGGAAGTCCCCTGGGTGATCAATGCTCTGCTCTTCTCAAAAAAGTCAAAACAAAATAAATATCTTGTTCAGGAAGGATGTGCAAAACCATGTCTGTCACTCTGTTGTGCATCTCTTAACCTGTCTGACAAGCCTAAGTTCAGAGATGACATATAAATGTATCTTTTACCTGTTAGTTAAGGTATAAAGTACAAAGAAAAATTACAAATGGTTTTGAAGAAAAGATCTGTTCATACTTTAAAAAAGATTTCAGTTTGTACTTATAAAAATGCTGCATGTGTTCATATATGGCAGCAGAAATTGTCTATGTCCTGAGAAGTCCCTGAGCGTGCAAGTTCAAGCAGTCATGAGTTCTGTGACCAGCTTGTCTGTGGAGTAAAAACAGTTTACTGAGCCCTATTTATTTTATTAGAGTGTGTGCTGTTTCTCAACTAATCACAGAGTCATAGAATGGTTTGGGTTGGAAGGGACCTTAAAGGCCATCTAGTTCCATCCACTAATACCCCCAAGTCCTTCTCTGCAGGGCTGCTCTCAATCCACTCATTGCCCAGCCTATATTTGTGCTTGGGATTGCCCAGACCCATGTGCGGGACCTTGCACTTGGCCTTGTTGAACTTCATGAGGTTTGCACGGGCCCACCTCTCCAGCCTGTCCAGGTCCCTCTGGATGACATCCCTTCCCTCCAGTGTGTCAACTGCACCACACAGCTTGGTGTCATCAGCAAACTGCTGAGGGTTCACTCGGTCCCACTGTCCATGTTGTCAACAAAGATGTTAAACAGCGCCGGTCCCTACATTGACCCCTGAGGAATGCCACTTCTCACTGCTCTCCACTTGGACATCAAGCTGTCGACTGCAACTCTTTGAGTGCTGCCATCCAGTCAGTGAGGTAGAAAAAAGTGAGATAATGAAATGAGATGGAAAAAATTATATTATTTTATATTTATGGTAAGGTTGTTACTTGTAAGTGCACGTTGTGTTGGTCATAGATGTTAATATTAGCTCAAATTAACATCCAAACAAGGAAGTTGTCATATCTTCAAAACATGTTTTAGCCTGCAGCATTCACTTCTACAAGAGGTCACACAGAGACAAGCTCCTCCATTTTTAAAGAGGGCTGATCATATTATGATCACTGATGCTGTTTCTTGTTAGGTGAGATAAAATCAGATCTCATGCTTTGGGATAAACTGAGTTTGAAATTCATTCCTGATAAGCAGAGAGTTTACTGTGTGACTATATTTTTCCTGTAGTTTTCGTGCTTTTATTTGTTACTCTCTATGAGGACTGGCAGCTCTTTGAGTGGCATACCACTTATATCTGTGACTTTCATTTGCAATATGAATTAATCATTAGTGACTCATATATTTGATCTCTAGCATACATTATCATGGATATACCAGTTGGAAATTTCAGTCACCCTTAGAAGCGGTTGATTATTCAAGTACAGGTTCTCACCCTCTCCCCCTTTTTCTTTTCTAGTTACCTTACATCCACCTTGCTGTGGATGTCAACAAACATCCATGCTTGTTGAGAAAAAAGATGTTGAAAGCAAGTGATATGTAGCACAGAGTTTGAGATAGAGACCCTGATCTCATAAACCAAAGGATAACTGACTTTAATTAGGGCATCAACAAAAACTTGACATTTTTTACTTTAGACACTTTGTCATTTTATTATTTAGAGACTTTGACATTTGGGGGAAGAGAGGGAGACAGACTGTTGGACTAGCTCAGGAACCTACGCTGAACTCATTTTCATGTTTGGCTTCCCCACAGGTCATGGCTACTTCTGACAATATTTTCATTAAAAACTCTACATTGAAACTTCAAAAAATTTCCCAAAAATGGTCTGCTTATTAAAAATTGTTCTGATTTCAAATAAGTATTTTGAACTTTTTTCTTGATGAATTTTGCCAGCAAAACTTTACTCCTTTCAAGTTTAGTGCCTTGTGCAATGAAACATTCACTCTCTCTTTCTGTCACCCACTTATATGGTGACAGAACTACATCAGTAAGTTGCATCAAATCATGGCAAGTCAATATCTGAATACAGAATAGTTTTTGTCAAACAGAATTATTTCAGGTGTATAGTTTAATTACGCATTTGGGGCTGTCTCTTGGAGTGATTATTCACAGCAATTTATGATTGATAGTTGCTGCTTTGAGGTTTGTTGATTAGCTGTGATGGGTTGAACAAGTCATGTGAGAGATTTTGTCAGTTTCTTGATCAGGTGACTGCTCAAGTACTTCTGACACAAATACTGACTCATGAGACTTTGAAATGAACTTTCACAGATTTGTTCCAGCAGACAGATTTATCACAGGGGCCAAAGGAGCTGATTCCTCCCATTAATGCCTCAGATACAAGGACTCTCATGGCTTTGTGATTCATGTTGAAACTACTTCTAGTCTTGGTCAGAAAAGCATAGTTGCTCAAATGCTGTCACAAAGTAAGTGGAAAGTTGTTGTTGAGATTTATTATGATGACTTAGTGAAAATAGTGAAATGATTATTAACAGCAATGGTTGTTCTCGCTTTGCTGATAAGTATCAATGTGAGAACAGTTCTTGTATTTACAACATATGGACTTTAATTTTTAGATGTAATAGGTTGACTTTGATATGTAATGCTTTATAGACTTTAAGTTATGACTGCCTGATATAGGCTGATTCATTAAAGTACTGTCTGTATAGATGTGATCAATGTGGAGAGTGTCCTGGGAATCCTGAAACCAGAACAGATGACAGGAGAGCCAGAGCTGTCAGGTTTGTCAACTACAGCTTTATTTCTTGTCTCTTGTTATTTTGACATATTTTTGAGAAAGTGTCTATGTTCTCTTCCCCTTGCCCACATCGAAAGCGTGAGCAAAATAAGGCTTCATGTAGAGGATCTTTTTTATATATAAGGTTTGATGACTATTAATTCAACCAGTTAGCAACCATTGGGTCTTGCCTGTCCTTTTCTCGTGCAGAGAAAGTGATTCATCCAAAGCAGCTAACAAGTGCCAGGTTCAGAATAAAAATTAATCACTAACAGTATTTATTTAGTCTGTGAAACTTCTTGCCCCAGGATGTTGTTGCTGTTAAAAGTTAACACAAATTTAAGGTCTATGAGAAATGCCTAAACACAAATTGGTAGAGGAGTATTTTAAGGAAATACTGATATGTACCTTGCCCTTTCCTTATGTCTTTTAAGCATCCACTTTTGGTTACTATCAAAGGCATGCTATTGGGATAAATTAGTCTTTGTCTGACACACTAGTGCTGCTCTTGTAATCTATCAAGATTTCAGCCTGCTTGTTTTGTAGGCTATATTAAAAATAATGTAGTCTTGTAATGAGAAACTTTATTTTGGGAGGGAGGGAGGGAGAGGAAAGTAGGGTTCCACTCTTTAATCATGCCTATACTGGGTGGGTTTGTTTGTTTGTGTGTTTTTATTCCATAATAATCATGTTTTAATTTATTCCTTGTAGCTGGCATGATGGTCAGTTCAAAAAATGACCATTTTCACTTGTCTCCAAATGCCTATAAATTAAAGACATATTTTACTTGTATCTATCAGGTTTCCCCAGCATAATAGTAAATACAAGATAGTGCTTGTAATATTCTTTTCTTTCAGTGGTAAAATGGAAAAAGTCTAAAAAGGATTTGGGATTCTTTTTTTTTTTTTTTTTTTTTTTTTTTTTTTTTTTTAAGTGGGGTGAGCTACACTGTTTTGTGGGGTTTTGTCCACGAAAAAGAAAAAATAAGTGTGTAAATTTCCACAGTTCACACCTCCTGAGCCACCTATTCCATGTTGGCCCTTGCAGGAAAAGCAGAATGAATTAGGCATGGATACTAAAATTTTCTCAGCTGTCTGTGAGTTTGTCATGACCTATGCATGACATGTTTAGCCAGGTCTTTTGCTTTTAAAGGCTTTCTGACAAGCATTATCCAGAAATCTAAATATAGAAGCAAATAAAAAAGATTGTGCACTTCCCCTAGGAACACAGTTTGCTGAACAGAAGCATTCCTACCACTAAGGCAGTCAGTATGTAATGTTTAAGTAGCAGCTCAGTGATAGTAAAATTGGACTTTTAACACAGCATATTCTCAGCTAAACCACAGTATTTCTATGCATTTCTATGCAGGGACATTTAGTCCCTTTCAGCGCCACCCTTCCCCTGCCCTCTTTCTGTCTTTGTAACTGTAAGGCTCTGTAGCGTGGGCACTTTGTTCCCTCTCTACCCTGAGTCTGGCCATAAGCATCAATCTCCTTTGGGTGAGGCATCTGCTTTTAGCTCTGGTAAACTTTAAAATAGGCCTCTGCTGAAGCCTGCGGGCATTTTGCTAAGTTACAGGAATCTCATCTGAAAGATTATAACCAGATTGAAGGAAGACAAAATGCGGTGTGGTTTTGATCACTCGTGCCTGCTTGTATGCCTGATGCTCTTGAGCAAACTTTTTTTTTTTTTTTTTTCCAATTGTCCGTGGAGCAGCAAGTCATCCCATAAGAGAACATCCTTGAAGGAGATGGGGGATGATGCCTGCCTCTTGGGTTGTCTGGTTGTGCAGACTGGTGTGAGTTCTTCTCATCCTGAACGTCAGCTATTTGCCCTGTCGGTACAAGACAACCTCTCAGTACAATCCTTTGCAATCCTATGCAGGGTAGTCTGCTCAGGCAGGTATTTACATCAGTCTACTTGTCTTGAGAGTAGTCACTGCTTGGCACAGTTTGTTTTTGCTATGTGCTTGCCTACTATTCCACTCTCCTTTAGTTCTTCACCCTCCTTACCTCCCTGGCAATCACTATGGTGTAACCTACACCCTCTGGCTAGGCAGCTAAATACTGTGGGTTTTTTGAGTTTGCTGCAGTGCTGTAAAGCTTTATCACATAAATAATGCATTGGTTTATCTCAATTATTTGCTATATTGGTGCCTGTATACTTAAGGAGATGTAATTTTATATATATATTTTAAATAAGGTCTTTGAAAACAGCCATTAAGCTTTAGCGTTTACCTTTAGTATGAACAGTTGGAGGGTTTATATCAGAACCTGCAATTTACTTCTTATAAAAACTGACTTAATAACCTTACTTTAACCTTACTTTTCTTTCCTGGGAAGTGCATACCATAACTTGCCTGCAGAGAATAGCAGAATCTGCTTTAACTTAACAGAAGGCATGCACAATACTCATGTTGCAAATTTTATCCAAAAATTGGTATTAAAAATTTTCTGATGTAGTTACTAGCTAAACAACCACCATCAGAAGCAAAAATGTTACAGTGAACACTGCATATGGTATAAAATTTTTTTTTTTTTCAAGATGATCTTGCAAAAGTCAACTCTGAATAAGAGGCAAGTGCATGGCCCAGTAAGAGTGTATAGTGATCTAATGCCCCTGACTGGTTTAAGCAGATGTCAGAAAACTTCACCTATCTGGTGACTGCTAAATTCCCATTGTGTGAGACAAGTTACTGCACAGACCTTGATGAACAGGTGTTAAAATGTTACTACACCCAGCATCATCCACAGATCTTATCACGTAACAAATTAAAGCTGGGGGTCACTAGAAACAAAGTGGTGGCTAAGGAAAGTTTTGAACTGTGTGACTTCTGGGGTCCTGACTTCCTGGTATCTATTGCAAGCCATACTTGCAGGTGAGAAGAAAATGAGCATTTTTCTAGCAAGTTTATTCACAGGAGATTTGTTGTATTAAAAGAATCAAAGTGAATTTAGAATAACCTGAAAATTCTCAGCAAAGTATTTTCTCACAATTTCAGATTCTCTTCCTAGTTTTTGCTAATCTGAAATAGATAACAGTATCTCTTACCCTCTTGCTCTACTTTGCAATGCAAAAAAATTAGAAAGTAGGTGTTTTTTAATTTAAAGATAAATAAGTATCTTCATATTCTTATATTTATAATTTCAAAAATTTTACACATTTTGGAAAATCTTTTCTGCTTCAACCTTCTTTGAGAAGTGTGGAGCTTTGCACAAGGTTTATTTTAGACTTCTCTTATAATTACTCAAGCAAAGTAGAGGTAAACTAAAAATCAAGCCTGATGTTATGTTCTAAATCTAGATTTTGGCATCAAAGGATATAGTTTTATTCATTGCATTCAATAGAACAACATAAATTTGAGTTTCTGAAAAATCTAGTCCTTTTTTTGTTCAGATGTCAAAAAGCAAAGTGAGATAGTTTTTGTGTTTTTCTTCCATATAGTCTCCTTCCTACCCAAAGATGGTAGCACAAACCAGAAGGGTAATAAAAAGTAATTTACTGTATTGTCCAAGTTGTTCTTCTCTGAGGAATTAAAATATTCTCAAACTTTCCCCATCTATTTATATGATGCTATTTTAATTGCATGTCAGTGGCTTGGAAAAGGGCTGGTGACGAATTGCGCCCACAGGAACGTTTGGCACATAATTTTTTTAGACTTTCAATTTGATGCAGCTCGCTCGAGGCAATAAACATGACATTCCTGGAAAAGAAGTGTATTACAGTCAACTTGATGTCACGATTATTAATCCCCAATCAATCACAGGACTTTCTGTGACTAACTAAATTAAAGAAAAAACCAAACAAACAAAACAAAACACATAAACCCAAAAAACCAAAACCAAGCAAGCATTTGGTCTCCTCGCTCTTCTCCCACCCAGCCCCAAATCTTAAAACAGTACAGTACGCTTTCAGGTGTTAAACAATCTGGGCAAAGACATTACAGGTATAATTATGATTTATTGATCTAAGGAGAATGCAGTATGCCGTAAAAGAAAATATTTACCTGAGAAATGTTTTTCAAGCAAGGGAGAGTGAAACATCATGACTGAACTGGCAGGAATGGTCGTCTTGTAGTTGAATAGTTACAGCAAGGTTAAGGAATCCAGGATTTTTTGGTCTGTCCTCACTCCTATCACTGATTCATTGTATTTTACAAGTACAGTGCTTTCATATAGATGTCTTTTTTGCCTTTTGTCATTTTAATGTCTTTCATAGTGATGATGTACACACTTCTCACCTTAACATTGAACTCCAGAAGCATTTGAAAACATCTTGCTTTGGGGGTTTGTAGCCAAAATCCAGTACTGCCTGTGCTCAAAGCGTTTGTACGTTTCTTAGCCAAAAAACTTGATCATGCCCCTCTGTTGATGAACCATAAACACTGAATCTTGTGCACAGTTTTTTTAACTTACTGGCTTTACTCAGAGTCAAATACAGCTTCTAGGGATCACATTCATCCCCAGAGCAGACCAGGCAGCAATACATATCCTACCTTCTCTACAAGTACATAAAGGAAGCTTTATGTAGTGCTTCCTGTTCCTGTCTCCCTATGAAACTGCATAGGCTAACATATCTGCAGTGTGACCAGACTTTAGCTTAAATTGAGCAGATCTTCACAGGTACTTTCAGTTGATGAAGCAGAAGTTGTTTTTTTTTTTATGAGTATCTGTAACTTTAAGCATTTTGTGGAGTTTTTTAACTTAATTTCTGCTAAAAAATGATGAATGAAAAAAAAAAAAAGAACATTCTGGTCATCTAGCACTTCTGATCTTGGTTCACAGATGAAATTAGATTTTTTATCTAATTATTTATGGCTAAGTTTTTTGTGTTGGTTTTTTTGTTTGGTTGGTTTGTTTTTTGTTTTTTTTTAAAAAAAAGGAAAGTGTATTTTCTGTTTGGTTCCTGTGTAGATTTCAAAATTTTAAATAGTGCTGATGAAGATAAAATATCATCAACACTGCTGATTCAAGACCTTCAGTATTTTGTATAAGCATCCAAACTTTTGGTGGCTGATCTGATCTGACTCCGTTTGATGCCTGATCTTCATTTATACACCTCACCTTAGAGGAGACTGTGAGATAGGAAACTTTCCCTTCTGGAATGAGTGAAGCCCAGATCAGCCAATGACCTTATGTTTTTTAGGGAGATCTTCAATTTCTTAGGCTGCATCCAAACTCTAAATCTGTTGATAAGGTTGTAAGCCTATTCATCGCAGAAGTGCCATTGCACAGCTCAGTGTAGCTACCCCAGCAGTTTACTGTTTTACCTGACAAGGCAAAACAACTGGTATTTATAATAATTTCCCTACAAGTGACCCACAGCAGTCAGCTTTGAAGTGCAATAAAATAAATCAAATGCTCTACTTCCTGCTTCCTTGGGTAGCAGAAAGGTGGGCCAAATGAATCTTGTTTTGTCTTCATGAAGAGTGATCTCAGAAAGGTAATTGACCTTTTGGATTCAATTATTAGATATCTGGTCAAACCTCAGACTGATAAGCAAGCTCTAGACAGAGTTTCTTATTATACAGAAATGTGCTGAAATTAAAATCTTTCCCTTAGAGTACAAGGGTACTGTAGTGATCTATGACTGTACACTTAATTCTCACTTATCCAAAAGATTAGTTTTGGTTAAGCACTAAAAAAATTTTTGCTGAGCACATTTTGAGACAAAGCATAACTGACAATCCCTGTCTTGCACTGAATAGGTGGGATATGTAGAAAGCTCAAGAGATGAAGAAATATGTTTAAGGGAAGAAGTCATTTTACCTTTTGTGTTTTTAATATAATATTACTGTTGCTAATGCTCAGGCATGAGTTTGAGAAGAAACAAAGCTTTAGGAAGATTTGCATGAGGACCGTAATTTCCCAGGCTGTGCTGGAACAGCCAGGCTGAGGAGCAAAGACATATGCAGCTGCATTCCTAAAAGAATAGAGGTGATCAGCAAAGGGTATTAGGCAGTGCGAGCAAAAGCTTAGGTCAACATGGTTCTTACAGTTCCTGCCCTAGCAAAATGTGAAACGCAAAGCCTGATATGGTAGATTCAAACAATTTCATGTGTATTTACCAGCACATTGATTATGCTGTAGCAGATTTTTGTTTCCTTAATCATACAAATTTGTACTTTGGGTAAAGGTAAGTAACCAGGTTGGGATCAATGGAACGATAAGAAATATTTTCCATTTCTATATCTTGACTGTAACAGAAATCTTTGGGAGAGATCTGCTATTTATTCAGGGTTATGTTGATTGTTTAACCTTGTTGACTTGCAGCCATGTTATTGACAATAAAGGAATTACATTTCAAAGTGAGGATTTACTAGAAGATATTTTATAGGTTTTAAAAGTAGCACTGTCAGGAAGGATGACCTGGAAAAGGAAACTGTCTTTCTCTAACTTCCAGTGGTGGGAGTTTCTAAGGACTGAGTTTTTAAGTGATTTTATAGCTCTGTTGCCTTTTGTGGGGGCATTTCTCATTTATATTGTGAGATCAGAATCAGACCAGACAGTTCTGCTTAGAAGATAATGCTATCAGTTTGACAACTCTTTTCTTTAAATAAAACTAGCAAGTTTATATTCCTTATTCACCTTCAGGTTAAATTCAGTCTTCTAGATAAATCTACTTTATGGCTGCATTAAAGAGGCGATTGTAATCGAGTGCCAATACGATTCTTACAGGTCAGTGTTTGGACCTTCTTGCTCATGGCTTGTATTAAGTCTGGGGAAAAGATTCACACAGTAGTTTGCTCTGATATGCCATACATCTTTACTGGTTAAATTATTGGTCTCATTCATGTACTTGCTCAAATTTTCTTCACAAGTCTGGGATTTAAATGTATGCCAGTATAGTCTTCACTTCTTTTGATTACACCTATCATCCAACCAAACACTAGTCCCGGAATCCTTGGTAGGAATACAACCTTAAAATGTGGTTCCTGTTCCAAAAAGCTCATGTCCTGAATCTAATTTGTGCATGTATATTGATCCATGTAAATCTAGGCAGAAAGTGATTGAATAGTGTATTCTGTGGACACAGAGCCTGGGAAGAATATGATTTAGGATAACATTTGGTCATTTGAATTTGGAAGCAGAAGGTGGGAAAACATTTCATAAACAGTAGCTCTACATGAGGGAGGAAACAGTGGGAGTCAAATCTTATCTGTTCACATGTATTTCTGTGGAAAAAAACTACAGATATAAACAGGGCCAGTTTTTATGGCTGCCTACATGGACAGCTGTCTTGATCCTGCCAGCCCTCTGCGTGCTCTGCATCGGGAGTTCCACACAATCCTCAGTTTTCTGTTACTATACAAATGCTGCCAGAGAATAGCTGATGTATTACTCTTGCCCTATACTGGTCTTAAAACAATTTTCCCCTCCCTGTGTGAATCCTTTCTTGTAATGTTTTATTTCATAAAGGCTTTTAGTTACCAGCAAAAATTGGCTGTGTAATCTCCCCTCTCACACACATACATTGTTTTTCTTCCTGCTGTTTTTTATAACAAATCCGTTATTTGCGTGATCAGCTTGTAAATTGATAACAGCAATGTCTTTGAGAACAATCTCCAGGAGATATTAATTTCCATTAAATATTCTAACTAATCCTGCAGAGAGAGTAATTTTTTCTGCTATTAGAAAGCATCTCTGTGATTTTCAGAATGATCAAAATCATTGTTATTTAAATATTTAGCTAATTTAATCATATTCTTTGTGGAGGATAGGATTTAAAAAAAAAAAAAAATTTTACTCAAGTTCTTCAAATCCTATGAACAATAAATGATGAGTTACGAGAACTGTAGCCTTCATTTAGTATGTGAATGATGATATCAGATTGGACTGAACTGCTTATTTCATTATTTAGGTAATGTTTGGCTAGTATTGGTACCTAATACTAAGGACCTACTGCTGCTGATAGTTCACAAAATGCTGTCTCTTTAGTCCCTATGAATACTTTTTTTTCCCACTAAGACAAACAGGCCACAAAAATGCTGCAACTCTATTGTTTTAATAGAAGAAAACAACAACTTTCATAATTGAGACCATTCAAAGCAGATACATCTAAAAACCCAGGGGATTTTCAGTTTTGTGACTGGTATATCTGCAATTAACAATGGATGGTAATTTATTTATGGATGCCAAAGTTACTTGATAAATTTGACAAGGAAAATAAAATTGTAGATTATTCGAGTACTTTTTGTGATGTTTTCTCAAGGGTGATTGTTATATGTTTTGAAGGTGTAGCCTAACCACTGTGGAGTCTGAGGAAAAATAGTCTTCTCTGACGGTCTGCTCATGCACTTCCATAGCATGTGTTTAACCCTACAGTACCTTGAGGGATTGCTGTACAACTTAGCATTGATTAAGCATTATTGGAAGTCTTCCATGGACTGTGAAGGAGCCAGAACTTCATCCACAAAGTTTAATGAAAGTTATAAAACACTTAGTCTCTCTAAGGCAGAGTGATCTCTTTTCTCTTCAATGACAAAAACCTTCATTAACATAGAATGAAGGTTGTGACTTTCTTCTTCCAGTCCTTCCAGAACTTCATCTTCAGCAAAATTCAATTACCTGCCAAGTCTCCAGCCCCATTCTCCAGGTGAATTTAGTTTTCAGTTAAATTGATTGTATGAGGTATATCCGCAATGCATGAATGAGAATGTAAGTGGAACAAAGACTCAGCTGGGTAGAAGCTGTGCTTTGAGGTGACCAGAACTGCCAGGTGATGGAGACTGTCTGCAGTTTGATCAAAAGGCTTGTGACTACCCTGACAGTATGTTTTACTGCAGCATTCTGTTGGATGGTAAAGTTTGGATGTTATTGGGTATTACAAGGGTAAGGTCAGGGATGTATGTGTTAGAATGGATAACTGGAAATGTTAGAGGATATCACTGCCTTAGTTGTGAAATAAACAACCTTCTGTAGAAGCGGGTTTTTTGCCAAGGTAAAAGTAGATAATTGCTGATGGATGTGGTTCCAGACAATGCAATCATATATTCACTGGAACATTGCTGAAAGCAGTGCTGCACTTTGATCTGGGACAGTTGGATCAGTTAATTCAGAAATCAGATATGGCTGTTAGCTTTATCCTTCTGCAGAATAACCAAGACCTCTGCTTGCAGTTATTCATCTTTCCTTTATTTAGATGCAGTTTCTTGCAGGCTTGCATTTGGACTATTATGTATAAGTGAAGAATGTTCTATGATTTCCCCCTTCCTATTCATATCATGAAAGCTGAATACAGAGATTATAGTAATTCACTGAATGGCAGCTGTAAGAGTAAGAAAACCTCAGATACACCCTGCATTTCAAAACATGGCTGTTTGAATATGTGGTTATTTTTGTAGTTGTAAGCATGAGAGAAAAATGCTTTGTCCCCCACCATCAGCCTTATGTCTCACACAATGTTTTCAACTTCAGACTTTTTCAGTAAGCATGAACTCTTAATTGGCTAGGAATGGCTCTCATGTGGAAAGACTCCTTGCTGTCTGAAAAGTGCCTTTTTGCTGAAAAAGGGCATGGACTCTGAAGCTGCTGTTTCCAAGTTCCTAGGCAAACAAAGCAGAGCTCCACAAGGTGCTCATATGTGTGTTGAGGCAGTAATGGGGGTTAAATTTCAGATATACCTCTCCTAAAGGCTTCTGTTCCTCAGGTCTCTGTCAAACAACAAGAAGGATTTGAGTCTTCCTAGAGCCCAGATCCAGTTTGCTTTCAGAGTATTGAAGCAGAGGGCGTGATGCACCCCCACATACAGGGTCCTTCTGGGCTCTGAGCATTAGCTTTGTATTTGCCAGATGGTGATTGGTTATCATTTTATGATGGACTGCCCTGCTGCAGGACTGTTTGCTGTGGTCGATGAGGGGTGAAGGAGATGGCCTGTTCCTGTTCTTCATACTTGTTCCTGCAGATTTTTGGTTATCCAAATAGCTGTGAAACCAGTTGCAGGGCTGTGTGAGTCACAAGGAAGGAAGACCAGTTACCAGTGATTAGAGGAATGAAGAAATCTAGTACTGGCCAAATTGAACAAGGCAGAAAAAACAGATTTTAGCACATTAGGAGGGAAGCTCAGCATGAAACAAAGCCTACAGGTAGAAAGAAATGTTGGCCCGAAAAATTTACCCCCCCAGGAATTTTTGCATAGCTACACTTGAAAAATATCATAATTTGTGCTTGAAATAAAACCAGTTGCAGCTCTTCTGAAAAAAATCACTTTTTTTTTTTTTTTTTTTCAGTTTGACTGGGTCCAGTTAAGTCAGCTCAGTGAAGTAAGGATCCTTGTCCAGTTATCAGGAATTTACATTCAAAAAGTTGTGCCCATTCAGAACAAGGGATGCTGACATAAATGGGTATGGAAAAGGCCGTGCTTCATCTAGTAACAGACTTATCAATGAGTCAAGGCCTTGTGTGTTGAACATTATTTTGATTGGGGAATAACTAGATGGTACTTTTTGATAGCCAATGTCTTTGGCTTTTGACAGTGAGTATACATCCTCTATTTGTGTGCATAATTTGTGACTAACTAGATGAATGAGCAGGAGGCACACTTGTGCTTCTAGAGTGACTTGAAAACCTGGCTGAGAGTGAAGTTACAGATTAAAGGCACAAAATTTGTGTGAGACTCTGTGGTTGGTGTCTCTCTGAACTTTAGTTTTAAGTATCTTGTAATATCACCACATCTACTAACCTGCACAGGGAGGGTCACCTTTTTTTATGTGTTAACCACACTTCCAAACTTTTTATTTCTTTCTTTTTGCTTTCCTGAAACTTCTAGCAGGGTCTCTCTTTGGGACTGAATATGTGAGTCAGGTTCCTGCAACAGATGACACACTGATGTTATCTTTTTCTTTTTTTTTTTTTTTTTCCCACCCAAGTACCAAAGGCAACTTGGAGATCTTCCAGTTTGTCTTAATTGAGCTGTTCCTCTAAACACATACTGGCTAGAGCTAGAAAACTGATACTTGCTGAAAGCTTAAGAAAAGGCAATAGTAAGGAAATCTTTGTATGTGTGCAATCTTTAGATTTTTCTCTTGTCTTAAAGGGGGAATGAAACAAAAAAATCAACATTCCACAGCCAATATATCCTATACCCTGAGTTTAGAGTTCAGAAATTGAGAAAGATACTTTCTCAGCTCTGAACTGAGCAGGATACTTTGTCTGTTTCTTTCTATAACATTTCCTATTAATTTCCTGCATCTCTCTTTAGCTTAAAAGGCTGTCTGTGATTGTGTGACCCTTAGGTGTAATTAGGCCAAATTATCAAAAGATTCCAAACAGCAAAAATAAACCCTAAAACTTAGAAGTAAGACTTTCCTCTTCAAGTAAAATACAAACATTTTATATTAATCATTGTTGCTTGCAACACATGAACTGGGACATTGCAAGCACCATACCTGCAAGCTGTGAGTGGAGTCCTAATAGGAGGACAGCAATGTCAGATGTTCATGTAGGAGAACCACCACTCTCCAGCCTCTTGCAGCTTGGTGGTGTTACCGAACAGCCCCACAACAGGTACAAACAAATTTCTAGGTACCGCAGATATGCTGTTAACAGGCTTTTGTTTAGAAGACACTCCCCTCTTGGTTAACCCAGAATTCATCTCTATCTTTTTAAGTGTAATTTAAAAACTCTAATATCCATATAGTACAGTTACTTCACTTTAAAGTTGGCAAACCACATCAGCTTTCTGAAATGGTTTTTGAAGCCATCCCAAACTCTACTGTGCATTATCAAATCCATTTTAATTAAAGCTCAGTTTCAGTTGATAGCCTCAAGCCATAAGCTCCATAACTCAATTCTTCTCTCAACCATGTTGAACAGACTCCTGCTGAATTTTGAGCTTAATATAAATCTGCACAGAGATTTTCTGAAGCTGTTCAAAGGGTGTTTCTTTGCAGTACTACTTACTAGAGCAATTTAAAAGCAGAAGGTGTAATCACATGCTTTTATATGGCTGAAACAAAAACTTTGCTAAAAAAAGTAATTTGAGCTATGTAATGTATTTGAGGCCCCATCAATATTGTACTTTTTCATAGAGGAAAAACACATAATCCTCTGTCAGTGAATGGATGGGACTGAGTTAGTATTTATTGTCAGTTATGGATGCAGTGGCGGTGCTTACCTATAGGCCTAGGCATTATATAGAACTTACAACGAAAAGGTATCTGTCTTGCTAGAAAACAAAAAGCTAAAAATCAAAGAAGCATAATCTGTGTTATTTTTTTAATAGTGAAGAAGCGGTGGATAACCATTTCCAGGAACATGAAGGAAAAGGTATTTGGGACAAGCCAGCTTGGATTTATCAAGGGCATAGCATGCCTGACCAACCTCATTTCCTTCTATAATGAGATGAATGGTGGTGTTGACAAAGGGAGAACAATGTATGTTGTTTACCTCGCCTTCAGCAAGGCCTTTGGCATGATTTTCCACGTTACTCCTGTAGCCAAATTGGTGAGATATGGACTTGATAAGTGGATGAGAAGGTGGATGGAAACTGGCTGGACTGTTACACTTAAAAGGTTGTGATCAGTGACACAAACTGATGGCCAATTGCTTGTGGATTCTCTCAGGGGTAGATACTGATGCCAATGCTATATGATGTCTTTATTAACAGCCTGAATGATGAGTTCATAGTAATTCATAGTAACAGAAAATTCATAGTAGCTACTAAACTGGGGGATGCATCTTAAGTGCTGGAGGGTAGGGCTGCTGTTCTGAGGGACATGAACAGCCTGGAGAAATAAATGGGCTGGCTGACAGCTCCAGTACATCAGCACAAGCAAGTGTCAGTTCTGGTCCCTGGTCTGGGATCACTCTGCGTAGCAGCATCATTTGAGCCCATGGCAGAGAAAACAGCTTTGGAGAAAAGGACCCAGAGTCCCTGGGGACAGCAAGTTGAATGCAAGTCAGCAGCAGTGTGCCCTTACAGCAATGACAGCTAACGGGATGTTGGGCTGTGTTTGTGTTTTTCCCCTCTATTTGGCACTTGTGAGACTGCACCTGGTCTGGTAAATCTGTGCTGGCTGTTCCAAATCGCCTTCTAGTCCTTCACGTGCTTGGGAAGGGCTTTGAGGTGGATTTGCTCCATTACCATCCCAGCCACAGGAGTTGGGCTTACACGAGATCCTCCATTGAATGACATGGGTTGGGGTGAGCAACTTGGAAGATCAGCTAAAAATACTGGGAAAAACCATAAAATATCAGTTTGATTTATGGCCAAATAGGAAATGCTGCTTTTAAAGTTAGTTTATATATATGTGTCTGTGTATACATTCACAATTTCTGAGTGTTTTTGAGGTATACATTTAAAAGTTAAGTAATTTTTGATTTTTTAAAAATAGAATATTGTATGCAAGATAGCATTTTATAAATGGTCCTCACACAGAAATATCCCACACTGGGACACAGAAGAATGTAATCTCCATCATTAAGATATTGTCTTTAAAGTTTCTAAATATCTCTCCTTGTGTATCTTAGAAAGGAAGAGATCTACAAAATCATTTTCCAGTGTTTGAAGCATATGTCAAAAAATGAGTGAAAGGCAAGATAGGGAATTAAAATTAATGTTTTCTTTTCCAGTCCATATGTTTTCCACAGGTCTCGAGTTCTGCACATACCACTATGACTAAAACTGTTACTTTAAGAGCTAGTCATCTTTCTAATAATCTTCTCTTCCAAATCATTGTTTGCCTACCCTTATCTCTGCTGCTCTAATTCTAGTGAAGTTCAACTTCTGATTGTGCTTTCAGCAAAACCATTCAGCATTTCATATTGTGTTGCTGTCTTCACCTTCCTTCTGTATAGAGTTTTAATTAACATGACTGTTTTAGGGCTTTTCTGGAATAATTTAAAGCAACATACAGCTTTCTACCTTCTTAGAGTACCAGCATAATGGCATGCTAATATCTTGCAGACTACCCCCTTCTCTGTGTAGGAAAAAAAAAAAAATCTAAAACTGGGCAAAAAGTGGTAAATTCTGTTGGAAACCCTATTATTGTTTTATTCCAGACATCTTTGTATCTTCTGAGTTCTGATTTCACTGTTAACCTTTTCAAATAGAAGTGTAATGATATTAATAGATTCTCAAACACTAGCCTCTATCTAAATAAGCAGATTTGAGGATGGAAACCAGTAAAATAATGGTACGATAATTCTTTAGTTTGTGGAATGGAGCAAGTTACGTGATGGAAATAACTGTGCATGCATAGCCTCTTTCTGCTGAGATTACTCACACACCAGTTACTGTGCTGATTCATTCTATAGAATGATTTTCAGCATACCCGAACTGAGAAAAGAATTGGGTTTTCTTTGGCAAGTAGAAGAAATCATAAACTGTCAAGAACTCTATTTTAATCTCTTTCTATAGAATACTTTCAGGGACTAATTCTGTTAAACAACTAAAGAGCCCCTTATCAATGTTCTTGTGTCCTTTTTTGATCAGTTTAGGAGTGCTAAAATTCAATATGTGCTGGTTAATTCTGTGAGCTATTACCTCATTAAGTAATAAAATACCTTAAACCTGATTTTGATGTGTCACGGATGAAAGTATTAACACGGTAATGATTTGACAGGAATTTTAGATTTATTAATAAATAACAGCAATTGATCATTTACAAAATAATTTAGAAGATGTTACAAAAATAGCAACTTATTTACAGATTCTAGGATGACAAGATTCACACTCACTTACTTCATGGTATCTTAATTTATACATATGTACATGCACATATACAAGCACAAAACATACAAACATACATACAAAAACAAAAGTATTTGGATCCAGTAGAATGAACACAAAACATGCAAATGCACAGAGATGAAAGTATTCAGATCCAGTAGAATTAAGTATGTATCCACACACACCAGTAAGCAGAGAAATAGCGGGTGAAAGAGAAGCTAGCTCAAAGAAAAATTTGCCTCTTCTTGACTTTAGAGTAAATACTCACAATGCCTTGGCATTCCTCAACGGGCAATAATTGGACTCAAGCGGGTTGACTTCGCCCCAGCCTTCTGTCAGCTATGGCAGCAGACGACACTTTAAGGGTTTTAATACCTGAGAGGTGTCCCAGCTCAGGGGAGATGCTGGTCACAGGCCCGCTGCGATCCAGGAGAGCTCAAAGGGTCTCCCTTGTGGTCGCAATTTATAGGGTCCAAGATAATTGACTTTTGTCAGATACCTTTAGCTGGAACAATGAAGTATTCTGGTGCCTTCCAGCAGTTGCACAAGAACTTGATGAATGTGCAACTCTGTTATTGTTCCCATTTCACCACATCCCAGGCACAGGTGTGCCAGGCCATTAAGAGATGATGGGCTATTATAACATTTCTGACCAATCGGGAGGGGCAGGAGCCAGGATCTTTTAAGGTTAGCAGTCCTTATCTCCACAGATTGGTGTATAGCTCGGGGGAGGTGGGTGGAATCACACCTAGCACCAAGCAGCCCAACAAGCAGGGGCGGGGAGGGGTAAGAATTGCACCACCACATGATGTAAAACATTTACCTCTGTCATTAAATGTACGTTCTTGTGGTGGTTTAGCCCCTGCCGGGGTCTGAGACCACGCGGCCGCTGCCCCTCCCCCACAAAGGGAGTGAAGTACAAAGCCCCAAGACTGAAATAAGGAAAGGTTTAATACAACAATGCAATAGCAACACAACAAACAACAACAATAGCAATAACAGTAATAGTGATAGCAATGAACAGAGCAAAATAGCTACCAAATACAGCAGTTTGAAGCACGATGTACAAAACCACGAGTGCACCGCGCTCCCGCGCCAGGAAAATGTGACCTGCCAGGATGTGACGTCCGCATGGTATCTGAATAACCTGGCTAGAGCTCCCCCCCCACTGCTGGGGAAACTTAACCCTATCCTGGTTAAACCAGGACAGTTTTATCAATATTTTTAATATTTGTGTTAAATTTATTGTTGAATTAATATGTGTCAATTAATATTTATTTCTTAGAACATGTGGAAAATTATTTTAAGCAAACCAGATGAAATTATGCCAGTTCATGTTCACATTTAGAAACATTTTGCCAGTTCCACTGCTAACCCTGGTTTGAAAGAGGATTCTGGCCCGATTAATCCCTTATAGCACTTCCCTGATGTCAGTGGAGTTGCAAGAGTGTCCAGATCCAATGTCAGGGAAGGTTTCAATATGATCCCAAGAGCGAGATTAAGACACAAACGAGGTCACCATACACCCAGAACAGTTTTTATTATTAAAAGAGTGGTAGTGATAGGACAGAATGGAAGGAAAAAGCAGAAATCAAGCAAGCATGTGGGATAGAGTCACAAGAATAGTCACCACCATGGATCCAGCAGTGTCCCGTAGGTCCTCAGTCTTCAGTTCTTTGGTGGTGGGTGTACACACAGCAAAGTTCTGTTGCCTTTTAAGCTCGTCTTATCAGCTGATTTGTATACTAGACAAGGAGAGGCAGGTATTCCACGAACTCATTTCCATGAGCAATTGAGTCGGTGGTTGTGCTCGCCCTGCCCGCCTTTGGTTTTGCCTCAGTTCCCACAGATCTGCTGACCTCAAGTTTCTTGAGCAATCATCCGTCTTCTGGGGCAAAAATGATCACCTCTTATCAGTTCTTACCACCTCCTCACTGCTGAAGTCACAAAGTCAGTGGCAAAGTATGCATGGCATCTGGCATATGCAATAGAGTCACAACAACAATTGTATAAACAAGGGGTTTATACAATGATCAGTGATCAGCAGTCCTTGTGCTTGATGAGAAACACCCGGTTTCACTCAGTCCACCTCTTCGAGGCTTATCTAAGGAGTTTGTCAATACAACTGCAAGGGAGTGGGGGGTGCATCCTTTGATACACTCCTGCTTCCTTGGTGACATTCCTTAGACAAATTACAAAGGCCACAGCTCGTCCTCGATGAATGTTGAGGCATTACTGACACCACCCAGTGACTCAAAGCACACACGCAAGCAAGCTTTGAGACAATCATTTGACATTTCAGTCTCTCACAAAGAGGCAGAGGTTGTTCCCCAGATTTTATATTGCTGTTACTGAAAGACCTGGCTGATTCAGCCTTTCAGCTCTAGTAATTCAAAATTCCCTGTTAACCCTGGGGAGATCAACCTGCAAATCTGTAGTCCAGTCTGTAACCACAACCCATGTCACCTGTAGCTTTTCCTCTTGCCTCTGGCCAAACAAAGGCATCATGGCTCTTTCCCACACATGGCATAAGTGTATGCATGTTCACTGAACCTGAGATCAGAGACTGAATTGTGACAGGATGTGCCTGTTCTGTCATGGGGAGTTCTGCATTTTGATAGCCTGGTGGGTACATACCTAGGTACATGGCAGAGGAGAGGACTTGAGGTATGAAGCTTTCAAGGATGTCTGTAAAAGTTTATGTAGTTTGCCCTGTCTGAAGTTGGACAACACAGGTTTAGTACTTTGAATTTCATGGGACAAGTACAGGGATCTAGGACACGGGAACTAATCCTTTCTGACAAGCCTATCTTATCTGTTGCACATGGAAAGCGTTTCACCAAAAAATAGATACAGTCTGAAATTTCCATTTGATTATATTTGATTGATTACACTTTCACTTGGCAATATTAGTCAATAAATGCTGCCTTGCTAGAAAAGCATCACATGCTCTGAAAGAAGCAACAGAAACAAGTTTGTATCTTGAAGTAACGATTTTGTGCTGTGTTGAAAATTAACAGTTGCTCTCTGGAAAACTGATCAACGAGACCTGTGTCTCATCATGCTGGCAGAAGGGTTTTTTACTTTTCCTTTCTCCCACCAGTTTTCTTGTCATTTGCCTTGGTGAAATGTAGGTACTAAATGGAAAGGTGTGTAGGTGTGTGAGCAGGAAGGAAGCCACATAACAGAGTCTATTGTGTCATCCTCAGGTAGAATGCACACAGTGATCAAGATAATTTCTTTTCTTTTCTTTTTTTTTTTTTTTTTTTTTCCCCTAGTTAAAATAATAGCTTTCTCCCAGCCTATCAGTAACCAGAAATTGCTAAAATATTGTTAGCATACATAACACCTGTGTTTCCCTCCATGAGCTCTATTCAACACTTGATGAAAGCTGAGATGCATCTCTGAGTGCAGTCCAGGCAGTTTATGGCTCTATTTTGTGTATAAATATGCCAGTTTTTAACTATACATTCCTACATTTTCTCCCAGTCCCTTCTATTCAAATACTTTTAAACATGATTTTTAAACTTGCTTCTGACAGCAAGTAAGAATAATTTGCAAGCTGTTTCACTTTATTTTCCTTGGACCAGGACACCTCTGTCTGAAATGTTGCTGCAAGCAGAATTCTAAGCAGCAGGACTAAACCGGCCTTTTCAGTCTCAGAAGAGCTTCTGTGAATGAGGCACTATTACAGCTTCTGCTGCAAATTAACAGCATATTGGCACTATGTGATCAAAAAGGCACCAAACTCCCCAAACAAATGCAGTAGAAGATGTAGTAACTTCTTAGTCAAATGTACTCATCAGCAGAATTTCTCTTGAGAAGAGGATAGTCAGGAGTAGCCCCTCCTAGCAAAGCACACCAGAGCAATAAATCGCTTGCTCCCCTGGAGCTTTGCCGTGTGCCTCGCAGTGCATGATGTGCTTGGTGACCTTCCAGGCTCTAAGCAGAAAATCTGGAAAAGTTATGAGGAGCTAAAAATTGTCCCCACCTGGACTGGGGTTTTAAAAAAAACCCCACAAAAAAACCCCCAAAACCCCCTCATATCTGAAACATGCTTTCTTTGGAAATAAGGGAGTTGCAGATAATAAACCTATGTGTAGATACAAAATAGTTTCATAAACATAAATGTATTTTCTAGTCTGTTATACTTGATGGTTGTTATTCAGCAATGAAAATGTACTTTAAAAATAGACAGCAGCAGGTGTCTACTTAGGATTAGATGCATCTTTCTTTCATTATCAGATTAAGGTTCTTCTCACATCTTCATATTTATTTTGCTGTTACTGTTGTCAGATGCTCTTAAAAAATGAGCCAAGTTACCCCAAATCATAAGACTTAAAACAAATTTAAAAAACGCAAAGAACTTTTTCTACTTTGTTAGCAAGGTAACTCCTTTTCAAGTTTTACAGCAATCCTGAGATCAAGAAACTTGTTTAGACAAGTATATTGCACAGTCATTTTGGCTGCAGCAGCTGGAGTTATCAGGTAGGCAAGCCATCTGAAGCTGAGACTGTTATTGCTGTATTGGTGATCCTGGTCTTTGTAAAGCATATGGAGAAATCACTGACTGAGAACTGTGGTCCTGTTAAAGTTGTGCATTGTTAATCCCAATTTCTGCCACACTAATTCTGCTCAGAACTTCTATAATGAATCAAAATTTAGGATTAATAATGTCCAAAGTGATTTTTTAGATCCTGATCTTAATGTTTGGTGCCTGTAAGAGGAAAATTGAAATGCATAGTTACTGGTAGGAGTTTTTTTTCAGGTTTTAGGTCAAATGCACAACTCTGGTAGAATAAGAATTAATGTTATAGTTAAATAAATAAAAAGCAATTTGCTATGTGTTCTTATGAGATTAACAAGGTGTTCCTAAATGTTGGCTATGTCTAAGTGGGTGGACACTCAGGAGAATTTAAAATTAAGCCACTAAAGGGGATTAAGTTACAACAATTCAAGTGCCATTTACCTCTAAGTGGAAGCAACACCTAAAGGTTTAAGGCTCTTTAACTAATGCTGCAATTGAGTTCACATCTTCAGGTTATTTTCCTCATCTTTCTTTGAGATTCCCCTTGTCTTAAAATAGGTGATCTCACTGCTTAACCATATGGTTGTAGCTGTTGGGGTGGACTTTTTGACAGGACTAACCCAGCCCAGTCTTGCTGCTATCCACTGATTACTGGTGACACCACGGTTGGCTTGCCCAAGAATTTATAGCCTGCTTCCATAGTATTACTGTATGCTGTCACTAGTCCCATCAGTGAGTCAAGGTTTCCAGTGCTCCTGCTTCATGGTACTGTGTGGGGTCAAAGGGCTTTTGATGTCTGGGGGAGTTATCTATTTATTTATATTAGTGCGACCATGGTTTTTTGTATTATGTAAAATCTTCTGGGTCTGTCTTTAACACAATAATAGCACTTAGCACTTTGCATACATTTACAGCCTTTCAAAATGTTTTCTCCCAAGCTTCTTTCAACATTCTTCATCCCTACAGAGATTTGTTCCGTGTAATATAATGATGGAGAGACTGGTGCTATTTTGAGGTGGTATTCTCCCCTCACATGGAAGGGTTTGACAGGAGCTTGTGTTCTTCTCTCTCCTTCATTGACAAAACCTCACTGCTCTCTTCCTCACTGACAAAACTCCATCGCTCTTCAGCATTTTTGTCCTTGCTTTCCTCTAATAAAATAACTTCTTTTTGCCCCAGCCTCTCTGAGTCCTGAGATATCTCCCCTCAAATAGCAAGTTAATAGTAATCAGTCTGTGATAAATGCCGGTATGTCTCAAGGTACATAGCTAGCATATAGTGCACTTGTTGCATGATCTGAACAATATGTGATTCTTATATCTAGCATAAAGGTTTCTTGAAATCTGAATTTATAGCAAAATAGAACTCTCTTAATTATTGCCAGCATTCAGAATGATACATTGTTTCCTGAATGGAACGTTTTTGTTTTCTCACAATGATATTAGTAAGAGAAGGCTGTCATGTGTTATATAATATTTCTCAGCAAAACCTGTGGAATATTGAATAGTTAAACATAGCATGTGCTGCATGGGGGAGTTTGCTCTTGGGCACTGATTAGCTAAGCCCAGTCGTGGTTTAACCCCAGCCAGCAACTAAGTACAATGCAGTTGTTCACTTGCTCCTCCACACCTAGTGGGATGGGAAGGAGAATAGGAAAAATTGTAAAACTCGTGGGTTGTGATAAGGACTGTTTAATAACTAAAAGAAGATAAACTATAATAGCAATAATAATAAATAATAATAATAGCAATGAAAAGGGATATAACAGAGAGAGAAATAAAACTGGGGGAGCGGATGGGGATGTGCAACAAATAAGCAATGTACAATGCAATTGCTCACCACCCACTGACCTGGCCAGCTCCTGCCCTGTTGACATACTGAACATGATGTCTGATGGAATATCCTTGATGGTGTGGAATATCCTTGTCTAGTCTGGGTCGGCTGGCCTGGCTGTGATGCCTCTCAGCTTCTTGTGCACCTGCTTGCAGGCAGAGCATGGGAAACTGAAAAATCCTTGATTTAGGATAAACTCTACTCAGCAACAACTAAAACATCAGTGTGCTATCAACATTATTCCCATGCTAAATCCAAAACACAACACTGTACCAGCTACCAGAAGAAAATTAACTCTATCCCAGCTGAAACCAGGACACACAACTAGAACTGTCTTCATTTTGAGTTAATTGCTCTAAGGGCAAAAGTTTGAACAATTTTCACTGAATAATCTGAATTATGGAAGAGGGAAATCATAGAATCATAGAATGGTTTGGATTGGAAGGGACCTTAAAGATCACCTAGTTCCAGCCCCCCTGCCATGGGCAGGGACACCTTCCACTAGACCAGGTTGCTCAAAGCCCTGTCCAGCCTGGCCTTGAACACTGCCAGGGAGGGGGCAGCCACAGCTTCTCTGGGCAACCTGTGCCAGTGTCTCACCACCCTCACAGGAAAGAATTTCTTTCTTATATCTAATCTAAATCTACCCTCATTCAATTCAAAGCCATTACCCCTCATGCTATCTGAAATAAGTCTAAAGGTTTGCTAAGTGTGATTTATTTTCACGTTTGTGGTGCTTAATGGTTTTTATAAATTTCAATTTGTGTTAGATAATTCATATCAGCTTCAATTTACATGAATTTTGCTAGTACATGGGTGTCTCTTTGTGGTTAAGGGAATTAATAATCTGAAATTACCAGACACTCATATTAATCAAGTGTCTTATTACAAGTAGAATGACTCTTATTATCATACATACAAGACCAAAAGAAATGCTAATTGCCTTGGTTTGGTGCAATTATTCAGTAGTTATCTAGACAATGACAGTATAAGCAGGCTTTTTTCTGTATTATACCTTCTTTATCATTCATAGAAGCTACCTTTCTTGTCTAAACTGGGGTTACTCCACTTAGTTTTGTACTACAAACATTTTAATAATTTTAGTAACATCTATCTCTGTAAGTGTGTATATCTGCACGCACACAAATTATGTACATAACATAGGGAACTATGAGTCTCTGTAACCTACTAAGCCAAATTTTCTCTAACATCCTGCACAATCCAAATGAAACTTCTTCAATTAGACTGTAAATCAAAGGATGATCTAATGTATTTTATTTGTTTTCACCTTAATTCTTGTGTTTCTAAGACAGCAGCACTTATCTATCGCATTTCTCCTATTTCATCAGTAATGGTATACTGCAGAAAAATAACAAATTATAGTTCAAATTAGATAGCCTATTGTAAGTTTACTCCTCTAGATTAATGTTTTCCATCCCACATGCACAGTGATTACAGCTTGCTTGATTTAGCTGTTTTCAGATAACAAGGCCTGGATTTTGTTGCTAAGGATGCAACTTGCATAGCTTCCCCACCTCTTCTAAAAAGAGAATAACCCGATTTTCTATAAAGGATTCTGGTAAGGCAGTATAGCAACCATTTTCTGTGTTAAAATTATTTGTAAATGGAACCATTTACAGTGGTTTGCTGCATTAGCTGGATAAGTCATAATGGAAGTACTTTTGAGTGTCTGAAGTTATGACGTGCACGTATAGCTGTATTATATGTGCTGAGTGTTAATACAGTGTGCTGCCATGAATTCACACTTGTTTCCTTTCATCACACTGATGAATAGAGTTGCTGGAAGGTTTTCCTTGAAAATAATCTATATGAGAGGGGGGCAAAAAAATAGCTTCCATAGATATCAAAAACGATCCCCAAATGCACATACTTGATCTGTTCTAAATTAACCCTTTTTTATATAACTGAAATTTTTCTTTTGTTTTCTCTCTTTTATTCCTCAAAGAGAGGAAAAAAGAAAGGATATCATGAAAGGCAACAAATGCATTCCCCAACTTATGTAATTTACTTCTTTAAACAAAACTTGAACATTCTTTTTCCAATAATATATCTAGCTCTTTTGATGAGCCCAGCCAGTAAGTGTGATTGTAAGTGGTTGTCTGACACACAACCATGTTCTGTGCTACTTTCATGTCTTCAGAAAAGCATTTTAATAACATTTCAGATATTTTAATCTAATTTTCCCTAACATATTTCCCTACAAAATAATTTCTAACATAGACTGATAAACCTGTGTATTAATTATGTATCTTTAATACCCAACAGAAGTTTGAAAGCTTTTAATATTTACGTATGTACTTGTTCTCTTTTCTACTGTCTTGTCCATGGAAGAATCAACAGATTGGGAAATCCCAAATCAGTAAGATCACTCTATTCTCTAGCTTTCACCAGAAATCTCAGGTCAAGATAGAAAAGAAAATATTAATGTTTACACTATTCATTTGTTTTAAAAATATTTTGGTTTAATATTTTTTCCAGTCCAAAAGTCATAATTTCTAAAAGGTTGAATTGTAAGTTTTGATAATGTAGTCATGTTAGAAATCAGAATTTTGAGACATTTCTCCCTCCACTTGCCTCCAAACAGTATTTTATTTAAATTTGTTTGTTTGTTTGTTTTGGAGCTCAATATATAATGTACATGGTTCATTCTGTCCCTCATTCTATGTCTAGTATTCATTTAGAGCTTTTCTTTGCTGGGTCTTATTTCAACCAAATTGTTTGTTGCTATTTTAACTCAAAATAGTACAGCAAATTTCTGACTATTAGTGTTTAATATGCTTTGGTTCTTATATTTTTGCTTAATATCTTGCATTTGAATAAATCTAAATAGCCTTGAAAACTTGAAATAAGCTTGCTACTCGTGGAAATATTAGATTAGAAATGATGCTCTTTTACTGAAACAGAAGTGATGGGCACAAGCAATTCCTGACTGATGTTTCTCTAGCTTGTCACCAAATATATATACAATGTCACAGTGTCCCTGAATAACCTATTCCAATATATTGTTGCCCCTTGGAGTTATGTAGAGTATGTTTGCTTTTTTTCCAAAAAGTTGATTCTTGATTTAGTTATTTATTATTCATTTGGGGAGCATCTTTCCTATTACAACTTCTTAAATACTTGGAGCAGTCTTTCCAGTCGTGCCTTTTTCCTGCTTTCCTGCATCTCCTCTTTTGTAGAACAAGTAAAATCAGTTCTTTTAACCTCCCTGCAGAGGTCACATTTTCCAAACTTCTCAATCTTTTGGTTCTCCACCAAACGCAATCACATTTATCCTTGTCTACCTTGAAGCTCTGTTCCCAGTGCTGGATACAACAAATGCTCCAGGTGAGGTCAACCAGCCTGTCTCATCCTGTCATGCCTATTCAGAAGATGGAATAAAATTTGCGCTGCATACTGACAACATCTCAGTGTTACTGCATGTTTACTTAGTCAACTACAATTCCTAGATTCTTTTTTTTTTTTTCTGTAATGTTGTTCTAAAATAATATTGTTGAATTTTATCTTGGTGATTTTCTTCAAATTCCTCAAGGATAATGACCTGCAGAACCCAATTTAACCTGCACCAGTAATTTACAAACACTGTAATTCTTAGATACCTTAAAACACAAGCAAACAAGCAGGAAAAAAAATGTAGACTTGCAGCTTAGGGCAAACATTCCTCCTTTACTTTCAGAAACTTTCTGAATCTAACCCATGCTCCCAGGGAGGCTGCAGGATACCAGTTACCTACGGTGGACCAAGTTAATTATGAGTTAGAGTACCACACAATGCTTGTGTCAGAAGCTTTGCTGAAGTTCTTTCTGCCCTCTAAACTATTCAAACGACCTGTTCAAAAGAGGAATGAGATTGACATGTTGTGATTCTTTCTCTGGATTTATCTATGGCTTTTTAATTCTTTCTATCTTAAGTAGATAGAAAACTTGCTTCAGTTTCTATATAGGTTCAGAAGCTAATCTTTATTTCCTTTTTTTTCCCTTTTTTCTTTTTATATTTTATTTTTCTTTGTCTTTCACTAGTTCCTCCTTTTGTCTTACTTAAGGGTAGATGTTTGTATTTCAATTCTCTGGGTACTTACCCTCTTCTGTAACTCCTCAGGGTCCAAAGATCACTTGCCAGCTTAGTTGCATTTAACTTGCCCAAATATTCTTTTAACTGATTTGTTGCCCATTTTGGATTGCATTTCTTGATCCTTACTGTTAATAGTAATTGTGCCTAGCATTTGTTCAAAGTTCAACTTTTTAGTAAAAACTAAGGGAAAAAAGGCATTTAACATTTCAGCCTTCAGTGTCATCCATTATTTGCTCAGCTTGCATGGGTAAGTAATGTACCTGTACTTCTGTTTTTCTTTTATGTCTAGGGTATTTATAGAGCCTTTTCTTACTGCCTTTGTTCCCTGATAGTTGTGACTTGTTTAAAGCCTGGGTCCTTCTTGTGTGTCTATGCCCTTCTACTGTCCTTTTCTCCTCATCAGCAACATGTCCTTATTCAACTCTTTCTGCCATCTCCCTTTGATTTCCAGGTCATTTAAGAGTGCTATTGCAGTAACTATCTGAAACAAGAGCTACTCTGACATATTTGAAGAATTTTAAGACTGTTTTGGGGCTATGTACTCACCTTCTAGCAGTTGTCTGGGTGATGCTTTCTGTTGCTGATGATGATTTTGAATGTTTTTTTTTTACTACTCTTTCTTATTTATGGTGAATTCAGACTATTTCACCAAGAAGATACTGCCCTGGATAATTAGCCAGACCTCACCGAGTCACCAAAGGATGACAGCAGGTTTGTTTTTGCTCTTGTGAATTCCTTAACTGAGCTAATTACCAAACAGTAACCCCTGCAAGGTTGTGGGCTTCCCCTGCCCCTGCATGATTTGCATAATGCAAATTATAAAACATTATACTGAAGTGTGTCTCTTCTTATTTGCTTCCTTATATATTTTTAAATGTGTTTTTATATTTTTATACAGCTAGTATAAATTAGTGAAGTTAGCCTAAACTAGCTTTGAAACTTCAACTAAGGGAACTCTACCTCCATACAAAGTATTTGTGATGCTATGTATTCTCCTGATTTTTGGAAGATAGTGGCTGGTATTTTCTAAAAACTTAGTTCTTTTTAAATGCTTCAAAATAGGAAACTGAAGACTTCAAAGAAAATTTTGAATTCCAAACACTAGAGTATTCTGAGGTGTTTTTTTTCATGCTCCTTAGAAGTCAGCTTTGGACTCTGATCTTTACCAAAAAGAAGTAGTCTAAGAAATCTATGCAATTTACTGATTTTTAAATAAATCTGTTGTGGTGAGAACAGACTAATGCCTACATAAAAGCACATATAGTTCTTTTTGGTGGCTTATCAATATAAAGGTGAAGTAAGCTGTGCAAGCATCAAGTAGTTTTATACTGGTCTCTGGATGCCTTATACTTTTCTTTCTATTCCTTGTTTTTATTGTTGGTTTTTGATTTTGTTTTTAAAGAATGCAACTAATTTTAAAAGTGATTTTGTAAAGTTTTCTGCTAAAACATGTCTTTGATTTTAAACAGTAAGGGAGAAATTATTTCTCATGTGTGTCCATGAAATTGCTGGTGATATTGCTAAGAGACCTATGAGGACTATTTTCTGCCAGCAAGGCTGTGTAAGGCATGGAGGGTAATATGGCCCTGAATCCTTTGAGCATCTCAGTTCAAGGCTGACTTGGACCAAATCCAGAGAAATCCAAGGATAAGACATATTTGCTTTCCTATAGTGAATATAATTTGGTAAAGACTTAGGACTCGCACAAACTTGGTCACAAAGAGATCAGCTGAGCTGTGGCAATGTTCTATGTACGTGCTCATAGCCTGTAGGAAAACAACATCATCTAGGAGCAGGTTAGGAGAGATTGCATAAGCACATGAACAATTGAGGTTGAGATGATCCATGTCAACTTAAGTTTTGTGAGGGAACTGATACTGATGGAATCAAAGCACAAAATAGTCCCTAAGCCCCGAGGCTGTCTCTAATGTTGTGAGAGACTGAAATGTCCTATGACTGTCTCAAAGCTTGCTTGTGTCTGTGCAAACCTCCAAGAGAAGCTGCTGCGGCCTGTGAATTGGTCTGGGGAGTGTCTCCCAGAGAAGCGGGAGTGTATTGAAGGATGCACACCCCTACTTCCTTGTGGTTGCATTGTCCGGACTCTTTAGACAAGCCTCAAAGTGGTAGAGGTGTGCTGAGTTGGCCCATCCTGTAGCCATTTGTGGCTCTGTTGTGTAGGCCAGACACCAGCCTGCATTGCTAATGAACTGACAAGAGGCAAACCTTCCTGCCCTGAAGCCAGATGCAGCAAAACCTGTTGGACCAGAGGAAAAAAAACCTAAAGGCGAGCAGATATGCTAATCAGCAGATAAGATGAACTTAAAAAGGCAGCAGAAAATTTTGCTCATTGTGCATCCACCATAGAAGAACTGAAGACTGAGGACCAACGGGACGTTGCTGGATCCATGGTGGTGACTATTCTTGCAGCCCTATCCCGCATCCTTGCTTTATTTCTGTCTTTTCCTTCCATTCTGTTCTATTGCTACCCCTCTTCACTTCTTTAATAATAAAAACCTGTTTTGGGTATACAGCATTTGACCTCGTTTGTGTCTTAATCTCGCTCTTGGGATCGTATCGAAACCTCCCCCAACATTGGATCGAGACATTAAATTGGTGTCATGGACAGGATCCCTAGAGATGAGAGTGCCGTATTGCCTGGCTGTGTTAAGTGGGACCTCTCAGGAACATAAAGGGGGCGGGTTCGTGTTGTGCTTGGAACTTACGTGCTGCCTCCCTGAGCGGACCGCTTCCCTGCTTTATACATGAACAGGGTTCTCGGGGAACAGAAAGCATCTAATTAAGGTGCGACCCCCTAAGAGTGAATAGGAGGAAGAGTGGATAGTAATACTGGGTTTGTGTGTTAATTAAGGTGTGGCCTCCTGAGAGAGAAAAGGGGAAATTTGGATATTAATGTGTGGCCCTCTCAGGATGATAGCCTCTTTGTGTTATTTTTTGTGTTAGGTTAAAGTGTGGCCTCCTGAGAGAGAAAAGGGGAAATTTGGATTTTAATGTGTGGCCCTCTCAGGACGATAGCCCCTTTGTGTTAGGAAAAATAAAAAAAAAAGAGAATGGCCTTCCGGAAGGCAGCCGATGCTTGTGATTATGTCCCCTCGTCAGTCGAAGGCATAGATAAATTATATGACCTTTTAGAGGCACATCAGTCTCGTCCCTCACTCCAGGGGCAAGACTGGGTGAAAACCCACTGGTTTCAACCACAGAGTGTAGTGGATAGGATAAGGGTGTTGCAGAAGGAAACTAAGGTTAGGAGGGGGAAAGGAAAAGGTATAATTTGTGCAGTGTTGGGAGCAAGTCTGGCAGCGGCGGTGGAGGATAGAAAGCAGAGGCTTTGTCAAGCTGATACTGTAACTGACTCCCTGCAGATGGTAATAAAGACCCTGCAGGAACAGTTGACAGAAAATAGTTGCTGGAGGAGGAAAGGAACCAAAATGCAACATTAAAGGAGGAATAGAGGAATCAACTTTTGGGGGAGGTGGATACCCTGGCAGAGGTACAGGTGAAGCTTTTAGAGAAGGGGATACAGCAAATCTATCCCCAAGGAGATTTGCAGAAAGCAACGGGAACTGCAGAAACCCCCCCCCAATATGTATCCTCTGGTTAAAATGGAGTGTTTGTATGAAGATGATAACGACCGTCCTCAGGTTGTCACCAAAGAAGTCCCATTTACAGCAACTGAATTAGCAAAGTTGAGAAAAGATTTTGCAAGGACTTCCAAGGAATCTGAGACAGAGTATGTGTGGAGAGTGTCTCTGTCAGGGGGGGATGGAATCTTGCTGTCAGAGAAGGAAGCGGAAGGATATTGGGGTCCAGGTGTGTTTCTAACTACTGGTAATAGCCAGGCCCCGTGGTTGTTAACTCAGAGAGCTGCGTACTGGGCTGGAGGGCTAAACCCCTTGGAGAGGGAAGATCCCCTCGCCATAACAGGTACGGTGGATCAGTTAGTGGAAAGTGTGCAGAAGGCAGCCTGTCTCCAGATGATGTATGATCGGGAGCTCAAGCCTAACCAGGGCTCCCCAGTGATGATGCTTGTGGACCCAGAGAGGATGACCCCTCTGATACAGGGACTTCCTGACTCCCTAAAACCCATTGGGATTCAATTACAAGGGAAGATTCAAAACACCCCTGAAGGAGAAAGAGTTACGGCTGCTCTGCAGGGGGTAATGACCCCTGATCAGCGGCGGTCAGGAAGGGAAGTATGGACATGGGTGGAGGTAGCCCAGGAATTGATTAATTTTGGGAGAAAATATGGCCCAGTTGGTGGATCATCCCAAAGAACCGAAATTAGGGTTATATGGTCAGCAGAGCAAGTTAATGGGCGGCAACCATCACTTACAAAGGGCCGAGACTCGGGGCTGCTCCGAGGCAATAACCGAAGAAGAGGGAAGCCCCTAACTCGACAGGGACTATGGCATCTAGGGCTTCAGAAAGGCATTCTCTGGGACTTGATGGACGGACTCCCAACCAAAAAATTAGAAAAACTCGTGCAGGTATGGTCAGAGCGAAAAGTCGCTTTTGGACCAACCCCTAATGCTCCACCCTTGATAGACCCTGAGGAGGAGCCAGCCAGGGAAAAGAAGGTGGTGGGAAACTAGACCCTCTGTCCCCCGAAGGTGGGGGGGGGAAAGGAGGATGGATGTTTTTAAGACAACTCACCTTGAATATAAAAGGGGATTTACTGATTACAGTTGCTGTAGGACCAAGGAGAAGGCCGGTAACTTTTTTAATTGTTACTGGGGCACAAATCACTGCGCTAATGCAGACCGAAGCAGAACAATGTGGAGTCTCAATTCCATCTAAGAACCTAATTGTCTTAAGTGCCCTGGGAAATACACAGTCAATGCCTGTTACTTCGGTGACGCTATGGCTACCAGGAGAGGAAAACCCTGTCAACACCATGGTGGCCATAGGATCTTTTCAGATGAATCTTTTAGGTATAGATGTGTTAAAAAGCAGGCAGTGGCATGACATCCAGGGAAACTCATGGTCTTTTGGCATTCCCCAGATCAGGCAATCGGTCGAGATGCCCTGGGCAGAGGTGCACTTATTGCAAGCAGCACCTATCCTTCCCCTCTCTAAAATTACCAATGTGAAACCCTACCCATTGCCATTAGGGGCCAGGAAAGGGATAACTCCAGTGATTGAGGATCTCAAACAATGAGGAATTCTGGTGTTTACCCATTCCCCGTATAATTCACCAGTGTGGCCGGTACGCAAACCTAATGGAAAATGGCGATTGACTGCTGACTATCAGCGTCTGAATGCAAACACTGGCCCCCTGACTGCAGCTGTACCTAACATAGCCTAATTAATCGCAACCATTCAAGAACAGGCCCACCCCATCTTAGCAACTATTGATGTGAAAGACATGTTCTTTATGGTTCCGCTCCAAGAGGGTGATCAAAATCAATTTGCTTTCACTTGGAAAGGGCAACATTATACCTCTACCCGCTTGCCCCGGGGATATAAATGCTCGCCTACCCTGGCCCACCATGCCCTAGTGCAGGAATTGTCAATAATTCTGTCAGAAGGGGAAATCAAGGTCTACCAGTATATCGATGACATATTAATAGGGGGACATGACATGGCCCCAGTGCAGACTATACAGGATAAAATCATCAACCATCTGGAAGAAATAGGCCTTCAAATACCCAAGGAGAAAATTCAAGCTCCTGCCAGTGAGGTTAAGTTTTTAGGCATATGTGAAAAGGAGGGTCAGTCTGTATTCCTCTGGACATGCTCTCAGCATTAGATCAGGCAAAGATCCCAGAAAATAAGAAAGAGCTGCAATGTGCCTTAGGATTATTGTTTTTTTGGAGAAAGCATATCCCTGACTTTGCAATAATTGTACGACCCTTATATAACCTGTTGCAAAAAGGGGCGGCTTGGGAATGGACTCTAGCCCACGATGAGGCAGTGCAGCTGTTGGTGTTTGAAGCTAGCACCCATCAAGCTTTGGGCCCTATCCACCCCACTGACCCTGTCCAGACTGAATGGGGGTTTGCATGCTCAGGATTGTCAGTTCACTTTTGGCAAAAGGGACCAGATGGTCCTACCCATCCGATTGGGTTTTACTCTAGAAGTTTTAAGGATGCTGAAAAACGGTATTCCAGTTGGGAAAAGGGTCTGTTTGTAGTGAGTTTGGCTCTTAGAGAAGCAGAGAGGACCATACGCCAACAACCTATAGTCTTGAGGGGACCCTTTAAGGTAATTAAGCTTGTGCTGGCAGGATCTCCTCCGCCTGATGGGGTGGCCCAAAGGGATACCGTAAGGAAATGGTATGTTAAAATTGAACATTATTGTAATGTTTTCACAGTCACTGAAGGTACTCCTAAGGTGTTAAACATACAGGAAGAAGTGGCAAACCTTCTGGACAGGGATACTCCTCCTCCTTCAGTTGTCAGAACTGCCCCCGCCCTTTTCAGAAGAATTGCAGAACGTGTGGTTCACAGACACCTCCGCTAAGCAAGAGGGCAAACAGTGGAAGTATCGGGCTGTAGCTATTAATGTGGATACTGAAAAGGAAATAATTACTGAGGGCGAGGGTAGTGCTCAGGTGGGGGAGTTGGTAGAAGTATGGAGTGTGTTCAATAGCAAAGAAAGGATGAGAACTCCAGTGTATATCTACACAGATTCATTTGCAATATTCAAAGGGTGCACAGAATGGCTCTCTTTTTGGGAACAGAACAACTGGGAGGTAAACCAGGTGCCAGTGTGGCAAAAGAAGAAATGGCAAGAAATCTTAGATATTGCCAATCATGGGGATTTTGTGATAGCATGGGTGGCTTCCCACCAGCAGGATGATACCCCTGCAAGCCAGTGGAATGGCAAAGCTGATGAGCTAGCCCGTCTGGCTCCCCTGCAGAATGCCCAAATAGCAGAGGATTGGGAACGGTTGCTAGAATGGCTACATGTGAAAAGCAAACACTCCGGGGCCAAGGATCTCTATTGTGAGGCCCAAGCCCGAGGCTGGCCAGTTACCAGAGAAGAATGTAAAACTTGTGTGTCTGCTTGTGAACAATGTCGTACCCGCTTAGAAAAACATCCCCTAGAAGGTCATCCTCTGCACTTAAGGGAAGGGAAAGGGCTATGGGAGGCCTGGCAAGTGGGTTATATTGGCCCTTTCCGGAAATCAGAAGGGAAGCATTACGTGCTGGTTGGGGTAGAGATAGTGTCTGGGCTGGCCTAAGCCAAGGCATTTGCTAGAGCAATGAGGGAAAACACAGTGAATGCTTTGAAGTGGTGGTTTGGCACCTTCCCCAATCCGCATTCAATCCAATCAGACAATGGTTCCCACTTCACTGCCAAATTAGTCCAAGAGTGGGCAGCTCAAGAGGGGATTTCATGGGTGTTCCATACTCCATATTATCCACAGGCAAACGGAATTGTGGAAAGGACGAACGGTTTGTTAAAGCGCTGTGACTAGTGTTAATAGTCGTTGGGGAATGAACGGATGCCCAAAAATTACAGCATTCTGTCCAAAGGCCCCAACCATTATGCCAGCCCCATACGGCCCTGATCCTCCTAAAAACCCATCGCACTTTCCAGGCCAACCAGTTTTGGTCAAGCTCCCCACAGTGGAAACTGTGCCCCTGCTGTTGGAAACTCTGATAAACAAATATGCCTGGAAGGCAAAAGATGCCTACGGAAAGGAACATAAGATTAACACAAGGTGGATTATTCCATCTTTCTAATTATAACCCACTTCTGGTTCTCAAAACGAACCGAGAATGCTTTTCTTTCTTCTTGCAGGTAAAACCCCATGGAGAACAATATCCTGAGCCATGACAGGGGATCCTTATGTAAATTTAAATTCTTGTATGGTATTGATGTTCATTGTCTTATTAATATTTTTAGGATGTATTGTCTGTCATTGCAGAAACTGCTTTGGGTGACCATTCTCCTCTCCCTCAGTTCCTGGGGAGGCTTCGGCTCTCCTAAGTGCTAACCGAGAATGGTGGGTCAGCAATTTGAGTACAGTCCATAACGGGATGAGATTCTGGACTGAGGATGCTGATGCCTGGCAACTCCATTTTCCTGGAAAAGATATTTATTGCCTTAACCGGACAAGAGAGAGAGGAGTACAAGTCGGGAAGAGTGTTTGTGAATGGGATTTATCCCCAGGCTTTGATTGTTATGACCCCTGTTGCAGACCCTATGATTGTTCTAAATACTAAGGGAGATGGAACTGTATAGATGTAAAACTCACAATAGTTGGGTAAAATGTTCATACCAAGAACCTACAGGGGAAGGTTGTAAAGCGGTAATGCGAGATTGGTTCTTTGATGTGCTGTTTGGAAATTGTCTACATGTCAATAGTACAGATAAAACCCGTATAGTGCAGGTGTTTCAGTGGGCCTGCCACCTGGAACCCCAATGAAGTGATTAGTGGTGCTCGAGAACCTATTTATAATTTGAATCTCATTATTTGATTACAAGCTGTTTTAGAAATTATCACCAATGAGACCGCTCGTGCCCTGGATCTATTAGCAGACCAGGCCATGCAAATGGGAACTGCAATATTCCAACATAGTATGGTTCTCAGTTACCTGTTAGCTGAAGAAGGGGGTGTTTGTGGTAAATTAAATGATTCCAACTGTTGTTTAAAAATTGGTGACAATGGTCAGGTGGTCAAACAAATAACTTCTGGGATTAGGAAACTAGCCCATGTCCCTGTTCAGACCTGGAAAGGTTCGGAATTTGATCCCTTCTCATGGCTTCCAGGTGCTCTGTGGGTTAAGTGTATCTTGTTTTATATGTTATGTGGCTTGGCTATGGTAGTGTTTTTACCTTGTTTGATTCCATGTTTTATACAATTGATTCAAAGCATTGTATTGAACATGCAATTTGTCTCTACCGTTTCACCCGATGACATTAAACAGATTCATGCCATACGTAAAAAGGCACCATCTGTCATACAGGTTGTATAAATGCATGTGTTCTTTTCTCACTTACAAAGGCCACCATTCCATTCATGAGGTGGTATAACAGCCCACTACCTTATTGGGAGTAAGCATAGCAGTGAGCTACCCATGAAGGCGAAATGAAAGTACCCGTGTCTAAACTACACATGCACTCTGGGCTGGGAGTGTGGAAATAGATTTTCCTGCTGCGTAGGCAGGCTCAAGCTCCAGCAAGCCAGACCACCATCTTCAGCTCCACAACTGACAACATAGCCTTTTGATACTTAATTCTGTGGTGGTTACTCTGGTAGCTCTTGTTATGCTTTCCCTTGTGATATGCATGTGTTGGTCTTGTAAGTGTCCATGTAACCCATTTCACAGTTGTTTTTGTGGACAGCCACCTTCTCCCCCCAATCCCCAAGGGCTGGGAACATGTCCTTAGGCCCAGTCTGGGACACATTTTGGTTAAACATGTTAGGTTAAAATACTGTTAATTGACACTGTTATTGTTACCTTTGTTATATGTTCGTTAGAATATTGTTAACCATTGTTAGTATTAATATTGTTCTATTTGTTGCACGGTTTGGCCTTATTACTGGTTTTGCCACATATTATTCTCTGCTTTATTCAATTAATTCAACGCGTTGTGACCAACATGCAATTTATAGCCACCTCATCACTGGACAATGTTAAATATGTCCATGCGGTGTACCAGCCAAAACCTTCAATTGTGAAAATTGTATGGACAGATGTTTTTTCCCTGTTTTACTTTGCTATGTGATTTTGTCATGTTAATACTTCTGGCTATATATTGTTTCATATTTTGTACAATTGATTACTTTTCATTGGATGGATTCATATTTTATATAAATGATTATAAATTATAAAATGCTCTTTTCTGGCCTTTTCTAAACAACTCTCCTTTCCTAAAGCCACCATGGGTCCTAAAGCAATCTTTGAGCCATGGAGTGGTGTGAGAGACTGAAATGTCCTATGACTGTCTCAAAGCTTGCTTGTGTCTGTGCAAACCTCCAAGAGAAGCTGCTGCGGCCTGTGAATTGGTCTGGGGAGTGTCTCCCAGAGAAGCGGGAGTGTATTGAAGGATGCACACCCCTACTTCCTTGTGGTTGCATTGTCCGGACTCTTTAGACAAGCCTCAAAGTGGTAGAGGTGTGCTGAGTTGGCCCATCCTGTAGCCATTTGTGGCCCTGCATTGCTAATGAACTGACAAGAGGCAAACCTTCCTGCCCTGAAGTCAGATGCAACAAAACCTGTTGGACCAGAGGAAAAAAACCCTAAAGGCGAGCAGATATGTTAATCAGCAGATACAATGAATTAAAAAGGCAGCAGAAAATTTTGCTCGTTGTGCATCCACCATCGAAGCCAGATCCGTGTGCACCCAGCACCGAAGAACTGAAGACTGAGGACCAATGGAACGCTGCTGGATCCATGGTGGTGACTATTCTTGCAGCCCTATCCCGCATCCTTGCTTTATTTCTGTCTTTTCCTTCCATTCTGTTCTACTGCTACCCCTCTTCACTTCTTTAATAATAAAAACCTGTTTTGGGTATACAGCATTTGACCTCGTTTGTGTCTTAATCTCGCTCTTGGGATCGTATCGAAACCTCCCCCGACATTGGATCGAGACAAATATCCTTCAATTTTCTGTATTTAAAGGGGATAGATTGCAAATATTTTCCATATTTTGAATTTCCTTGCACCTATGTAAATCAGCAATCCAGAGCTGTTTTGTTTTGTTTTTTTCTCACAGATCAGAGAGAATATTTTCCCCAGATTCTGTAAACAATTTAAAAATCAACAAACAAGTCTTCAAAGATTTTATTTTCTGTTTCTGGCTTACTAAAACAGCTGTTGATTGAATTTAGAAAAGAATCATTATTAGAAGAACTAATATCAATAAAGCCCTTTATAGGAAGAGGAAGGGAGAAAGCTTTAATTTGTTAGTGGACAAGAACTACGCCCTACCAGGCAGTGATGCATTAACCAGTAATGCTTGATGATAGACCCACAGTGCACACGGCTAAACTGTCAGCCCTTCTTGAAGGGTGGCCATGTTTGCCATGCTTCATCTGACAAAATGTATTTGGTGTTTAATTTAAAGCTCTGCTCTAGTAATAGAAATGGGCTCTTAATATTGCATTAGTGAGAAAGCACTGAGCATCCAGTTCAATAAAATAGATTTTTTCCTACTTTACAAATAAGATGAGAAAGTAGATAATATGCCATTTACAACTTTTGTTATGTGAATAGAAAAATCTACCCTAGCAAATGCTTGCTCTACATTTCCTTTGTTAAATGAATGGAAGAGACCAAGAACTGTTCATTATTTTAAAGATTCTTTCACAAATATTCACAGTGAAAATGCTTCCAAGTTATTCTGAAGTTTTCAAGTTCTTTTTCCCTAACAAGTGCTGCTAGTAATGAGAGATCATGGGACCAGCATGTAGTCGCCGCCAGTCATTCTTCTGATGCAAAAAGAGGGAATGATTTTGCAGTGCGGGATAATGAGGAAGGAAGGAAGGACTTCAGAGTTGAGTAGGTTTTCTGTAAGAGGAAAGCTGTTGAAAACTGAGCTGCTCTTTAACTGTGTGTAGTAAGTGTTTGCAGTTATATTTTGACTACTATTGTACCATTGCAAGTTCCACCCCCACCATATTTCTGAGCCAAAACTATTGACATTAATAAGACTATTTTCTACTGATATCAAAATGAATTGGTACAGTTCCTCAAGAGGTGGTCTATTAAATCCAGAATGAAGCACTCAGAAACTTATTTTGGTGTCACATTCATGTATATAAAGAAAGGTAGTCTCATAAATGAGTTTCTATCACATGACAATACCATGGAAGAACATGCAAAAATCCCAACTCCTACCAAGGAGTTAGCAGAATTGTTTAAAAATGGATTTGGACAATTTGGTGGCAGATCATAGCATCTCTTCAAATAGTGTTTGAGTCATGTGCAGCTGTTGATTTTATGGTCTTTATCATTTTAGTGGATATTAAGAGTTTAAGATATGGTAGTATTGGTGGGTATCACCTCATGGGATGATTCATTTATAAGCAAAAGGAATATCCACACTTTGCAAAGCATTCACATTTATGTGCTTTGTAGACATTCACTTTGATCAGAGGTTTTATCTTCTGTGGAGAGTGTGCAAAGTGAAGAGTTACTCCCTCCCCTGTTCGGGTCCATAATCACAGCAAAATAATGTCATGTTCTGTGAGGTTCTCTTTGGAGAGGAAAAGTAAGAGACTTCTCACCTTGAGGGAAACCCAAAATATTCAAGTTTTCACACCCCTTATAAGCTACTTTGTGTCAGGAACTGCAAAAATATTTTTGTCCATTGATTCAGAAAGTCTTTGTCCCAACAGTGTCTTGTGTATCTATATGGCGTTGTTACGTGATAACAGAAGTTGCAGCAGTGCAGAATAAAATGTATGACTGAACTGTGTTCATGTGTGCAGATGCTTTACATGGGCCTCAAATTCTTATTTTTAAATTCTTTTGTCTAACAGTTCTATATTTAAGCAGAGTATACTTTTGGGAGCATGGGTGAGGTTGTGATTTCTAATACCATGTTTGAGCCTGTCCTTCCTTTATTGAAGTTTACATGGTCCTTTTGTAATTTCTTTCCTTCTGTTGCATGGGCACACACTCACACATATATGTCTTGTTTTGCTTCTTACCTCTTGCCTGAAATTAATTTTAGTATTATAAGAAGCTTGGAATAGATCTTTTGCTTAATTTTTTCAATTCCTGCTTTCCAAATAAAAAGGCAGGTAAAGATTTGTGATACAGAAGCTGCAGGAGCTGCTTTGTTTAGGGGACTGCTATAGGTAGGAACAACTGAGCACCTAATGTTCAAAACATCAAGGTAGAAGTCAGAAGTAGGTAGAGATGGGGAGCATATTGCCAAGCATAAAACTGGAAGATGCAGATAGGTGCAAATTGCATCAGGGGTGTTAGACTCACAGTTCAACAGCAGCAGTCCCATGCATTGATTATGGGATACACTGTGCTATTCAGAGGAGGATGGCCAGGTCTGTGTGTTTTAAATGATGTTCGCCCTATTGCTTTCTTACTGTAATCACAGGGGGGCACCTACTGACATAAGGACACAGAACTTTAGGTGTTAGTGACCTACAGTATAGGTGACTTTTATCCCTTTTCTGCATGTGCTGTGTGAAGTATGTGTCTTGCTGAAGTCATTCTGTAATCCAAACTGAAAGGAGCACTATTCCAGTGCTGTGTAAGCTTCACAATTAGAGGGAGCGTGTAACTCCAAAATGTTCTTTGTTGTTTTCTAGCCCTGGGCAGCTCTGGCTAGCTAAACTGATGCTTTTGTGTCAGGAAATTTTGGCTTGTGCTTTGCAGTCCCAAACTCCAGCTAGGGTCAATGTCACAGTTAGGTCTTGTTGGGCTTCTGTCTTCAACTTGGTTTTGTGGGCACTGATTTAAATGGCTCGACCTGCCCATTTATTGTAGTACAGAATCCTGTGGTTGTTCTGGCCTTAGCCCATGTCCTTGTGGTGACCACAGTTTGGGTACCAGTAGTTGAAGGTTGTAATTGATCCTTATGATTTCAGTAACCATTGCTCTTTGGCAACTTCAACCATTGACCAGAAACACAATGTAATTTTAATTCAGCAAAGGCAACAAAGCTGAGGTCAAAAAAAAAAAAAAAAAAAAAAAAAAAGTAAACATTAGAAAAAGGCTTGTTTGCACCTTTTAGGCTAATTACTTGCTTATTAGCTTTTTCTTCCTGGGTTCCCCAGTTCCTCATAGTTGTGGGAAATTCAATAAATTGCATGGAACTCCTTACCATGTTTTTCTCTCACTCCTTAGAAATTGTGCTTTTATCCACCAAATGTAACATGTTTTCTCTCTTGAACTCCATTGTCTGTGTTTACAAGCCAGATGCTGCAGAATAGCCTGAGGTGTAATTTCCTAGCAAAAAACCCCACCTGTGTTGTCCTTTAAAGGTTCTTAAATGGTGCTATATGAAGCTATTGCCTGTTTTCCTGCCTGAATTAACATCTTGGAATCATAAAGCAAATGCATAAATATCACACAGATGGGACACATAATACTCGTAAAATTATTACTGTTGTACTGAGATTCCTCTCAGACTCATTGGGGGAGGCAGCATCCTCTGAACGCTCTCTTGCTATTTGTGGTGAAGCTGATGTATAGCAGGGTCACTAAGTTGTTCTTTCCAAAACAAGTTGCTAGGTACATCAATATGACTATACCTGGTATACAATTTTTTTCACACTGAATATTGATTGCAAGCTTTTTCAATTTATGTGTAACATATTTTCAACAAAACCTCTTCACAGTTTCTTCTATGTGCTCATTCCCTTTTTATTTTCCTATTATGCTGCAGAAATGGTATCTGAAGGTTTTTTTCCTTTGTTTTGTTTAGTTTCTTACTACTTTTCCACTTTTAAAATCTATTTGTTATTTTTATTTAATAGCCAAAAAAAAAAGAAACCCAAACCAAGAACAAAATGATACGTAAATATTTAAAATATTCTTGCTTTTGAATTGAGCAGCAAAAAGGAAATTAAAAGAAGAATAGAAAAGGAGGAAAAAGGAGCTTAGGCTGTTTTAATCAATTTAGTTCATAAAGTTCGGAGAGAAAGTGTCACTGTCAAAAAGAAATATTCTTCTCAGGAGGTTTCAACACTAGATCTAATTATTTTTTAAAAACTAAATATTTTAAAGAATGATTTCAGAAGCGTCTGCCTGTGTATTTGTGTGTATGTGTGAAAGAGTCTGGATTTACAGTGCAAATACAGTGTAATTTTGGGGATGGGAGACAAAAGGGTTGCTCACTTGATCTGTAAAGCTGAAGTAGGGTCCCGATTCAAACTGTTCATGACTGTCACTCAGCAAACCTGAGAGGGGAACATCTCAGGCAAGGGGCTGTGTGAGAAGGCAGAGCCTTCTGACAGGGCCAGCTCAGGAGGCTGAGCTCAGGGCTGGCTGACAAACTCTGTGCAGTGAAGAAAAGCCATGTGCACCCTACAAAACTCAAGTAGGGCACTACTTGGACTGGGAAAATGGGACAGTTGCATTACATACTGGCATATAAATGTTTTCAGAGAAGCGGATGCTTTCTGTATTTGCATTCTGAGTAGAGCTCTTCAGGGACCTGATTTCTTGATATGAAGTGTGCCCTCATGAACAGCAAATGCCCCAGGGCGGATGCAGGCTCTTTCTTGTGACCCTTGAGTGTGCTGTTGTGCAGTGGAGAAACCCCACATCTGTGACTTTAAATGGAGCTCCACCAAGATGCAACCCATCTCCTCATCTCTGAACATCCCTGCCTAAGGGAGAGTTGGGACCTGCTTGGCTCAACTGCCCCTCCACCTTACAGCTGGCACGGGCCTGTGCCCTCAGCATAGGGCTGCCTCTGTACCTTCTGACCTGGCCAAAATCAGTTCCCAGCCCCTTTCTGCAGCAGTGTGAATCCCAGTGGCATGCATGGGACCCTGTAGAGCATTTGTCCCATTCTTGTGAGGAGGGGTGCAGAAATTGGGACTTTCTTTTGGACTCTTCCATCATCCTGGTGCACTGCTCTTCCCCTCTGACCCCCATGTGAGGGAATCAGGTGGCTGACTGTCCTCAGATAGCACTGCAGACCCGAAACAGTTGAAAGTTTGTAAGGACAAGGTCCTTGGCCAAGGCATATTGAGAGCAGACCGAGTCCCTCCATTTACTGCAGAGACACCGAATTCCTCATGATGTTGCATCCTATGTGGGTTCATGTGAGGGTGGTGGGCTCCCTAAGGCCTCTCAGCTCAGACAGATGGCAAAAGGAAGGGATTTTCTGGCTGATTGCTTCTTAATTTCCTCTCCATTATTTCAGACCCAATTGTGCAGTTGCCTGTAGATCCAAGCATGCAGAGCCACTCCTGTTCAGTTCCTCAGGCCACACTTTGCTTTTCTTCTTGAGGGATGATCAGAGAGCATGCTGAGAACTGACACCCCAAACCATCCTGGACTTTAAAAAAAGAAACAGGGACATCACCCACCTCACGTTTCTCCCTCTTTGTTCAAGGAACGATGAAGCATAAATCATAATGTGTCTTTCCTTAACCCTTTGTAGCTATTTCCAAGTATCACTAAAGGTGATCTTGTTGCTTATGGGCCTGCTCAGTCTTGTGAGATGTTGTTATGGAGGGGTTAGTTGTAAGCCTTACACCACCTGGCAAGAGAAATCTGTGTTTTGCAAATCCAGTGGAGTCTGAAAATGATTCAAGTGAACTTAATGTAGACCCAGTATTAACAGACTCCTGACATTGATGGTGTCTAGAATGAAGACTCATTATTCAGATCCTGGTTTGCAGTTGTTTGATATGTAGGCTTACCAACAGTGTAAGTGCTCCTGTGACCCCCAAATTCATTAGACGTTCACAGTCAAAATAGTCTTTGTGAAATTATTCCATCTGATGTTGGGATGATTCCAGGCAAGTGAGCAGTATAGTCGCACATTTTGAAAGTTATTCTGATTCGTGGTTTGTGCATTCTTGCACTTTTATTGCACTATTTTAGATGCCTCTCTTTAAATCTTTCTTATCCTTATATTGAGTGAAATTGTGCATAGCATGCTAATTGGATGCTGCATTAAGTGGCTTGGGTAAAGCCAGGGCTCTATCTCCAGTGGTGCTGTTGTGGTAGTGTCATCATGAACGAGGAACAACTTCTTGGTTCCTTTATGTCCTTTCCCACAATTTTCTCTTGCAAAATTGACCTGCAAGTTGTCTGGAGCTTTGCTGCTGCTGTAATTAGGAGTGATTTTTGAGGTTCTAGTGCACCAGCTCAGCCAATAATGCTTTGGTATGTGAGTACTGGGGGCTTCTTTATTTCCCTTTTATGTTCTGGAAGAAACATATTTGTTGGCCGTTCATTGCAGCATCCAGTATAGGATTTGATCAAGGTACTTGGTCACACAGTACCAGCTTTGTTTTCGGAAATGCTAGAACAGATATGGTATGCTGTGTCTTCACTATAGAGTTAACTCCGGTTATAAAAATTGATTATTTCCCATAACTGCTATCTTTTTTCTATAGCCAGGCACAAAATAAACTTTTTTCCCATTTGCAGGACAGATTGCTATTGCAAATATTTTATAACTGGATTAAATAAAGTACATGGATGCTTTCTAATGCACTTTTGGATGGGGCAGTAGAGTGAGATTTAGGTCTGTTGAAACGTTTATTCTAATAACACTGAAATGTTTTTTTCCTTCTTTAATTTCTACATGTTTAAAACAAACCATTGTCAAACACCCTCTCCTTTCACAAGGCATTTATACCAAGAGTGTCAAAATGAAAAATTTCTGTTCCACCAAAACCAGTCTATTCTTATAGAAAGTTTGGTTTTGAAGAAACTGTTCTCCAGCAGAATAAATGTCCTGAGGTAGGGTTTTCTTGAGCTCTTAAATACTCTTAAATTCTATTGTGGTTTTTACTCAAGTTGCCCACCTGACCAGGTCCTTGCACAGTGGTGTAGCTGAGCAGGTGAGGCAGTGTCTCTCACTCAGCCATTGCTGGTCCTCTATAGCTTTCCTGTAACTGCCACGGGAGCCCTGAGAAGGGACAGGATTTGTCATACAGTTCATGCAGAAATGTTTCAGAGGAACGGGACCTAGAAGCCTCTTATGTCATATGAAAGTGGATGCATTACAAGTGTAAATGATGAGTTAAAGTGTTACCTTACAGGATCATTACCCTGTCACTAGAGTTAAGCTATTTCCAGTTCAGATTTTTGGGAAGGCATACCCTTTAATGGTCTGCAGAGTATCAGGGTTCATAGTGAAGTGCAATGTAATTGGTGGTTTGTGACTGTTGAGAAATATGGTGATGGATTTTAAGTGACATTGAATAGCAAGGTCTCTTAAAGCAAGCAAAGCACAGACTGTTGTAGCTGGAAGTTAATTCATGGTGGTTTCATCTCTCAGATGTTGTGCATCACTGTTTTATAGTTTGTAGAGGCTCCAAGTAAAAACAAATGGGAGACTATGGCTTAAGAAGTGGGTTATATTCAGCTATACAGCTGGAGACAGCCTATCATGGAATGTGTGGACTTTTCTATCTGGACTGTTAATTTTCCTGTTGAACACTAAGAACATTTGAACAGGTCCAGTCAAAATGAGATTATATGAAAGGGTGTTTGTGCTTGCAGCAGTGAGACATGCACCAGAGGTAGTCTGTAAGATCTTGGTTTTCTCATGGCTTACAAAGCTGAAAGTCTTCAAGAAGCAGACTGAAGACAAATGAACTGCCAGAAATGTAAATATCAGGATAGAAGGGCAGAACCACAACTGATATAAATCTCTTTAAGCTTTATTGATTTTTTTAATTTTTTTTTTTCCCCCAGCTGAGAATGTGGATCAATATATTTAACATCCATTAGTGGTATATTTAAACAAAATTAAATAAAAGCTCAGGAACATGATTACAGTTTCTAAAATTTCAGACCCTTCAGCACTTTCTTATTTTTATGCATTTGATACATCTCTGTTTTATTAATGCCCTTCCTGTGGTATTTTAATATACTTCAGGGTACTGTTGAAGAAGACAACAACTGCCTTTTCAAAGTATTCAAAAAATCTGAACAGATACAAGACTTCACGATGCTTCATATAACTGCAAACGGCATCCCTGTTGTATAACTCAAAGGTTCGGGTTTCTCAGAAGTATTGTGATATTTGTTAACACTCAAATGATTTCTATTCTTTGTTAAACTAACTAAAGTTCATGTGTCTGCACAGCAATGGCTGACAGCAAAGGTTAGATAGCCCTTTCTCTTTAGATCAGCTTAAATGTTGAACAACACTATGTGCTATTTCCTAGAATATGTACATCTGGCACTGCCATGATCAACAAAACAGACTGAATGTTAGCACTATAATTTTCAGTTCTAGTTGAACTACAGTTCTGAAACTGGTCCATAAATTTAGCTATCAAATTCATACTCAGGCACACAAATAAAGGTGACCTGACATTCAGAATAGGAAGAGCTGACTGAAAATCGGATTATTTTTACATGTATTGTACCATTTATGAATTTTGATTGGTGTTGTGAAGTAACTTAATGCCTTTGTGTATGTAGAGTTGGTCGTAAACTGTTATGCATAACTAGGAGGGCGAGTTATTGTTCTGTCAAGTCAGTCTCATTAAACTCTGGTTTTCATCAGAGGAGGATATCAGGAAAAATGGTCTGGATGCAGCCTATGAAAAACTTGTTTTTCTAGTCTCTAGCATGAGGCTTTGAAGACTGAAAAATATCTGCAAAAGAAAAAAAGACACTACTAGGTACTAGTTTGCTAGCTTAAGGAATGGCAAAAGTGAAAAGAGAGCAGAATGAATGGAAATAATGGACACATTAAAGAATAAGAAAATGAATTCTTTTATAGCTGGAGGGGTAATTTACCTGCAGGGTTGTCCGAGGATGCTGGAGCGAGTGCAGAGGAGGGCAATGAAGCTGGTGAAGGGTGTGGAGAACAAATCCTATGAGGAGAGATTGAGGGAGCTGGGGCTGTTCAGTTTGAGGAGGAGAAGGCTGAGAGGAGACCTCATCACTCTCTACACCTACCTGAAAGGACATTGTAGAGAGGTTGGTGCTGGTCTCTTCTCACAGGTGATTAGTAACAGAACAAGGGGCAATGGCTTTAAACTGCAACAGGGGAAGTTTAGACTGGACATTAGGAAAGAAATTTCACAGAAAGAGTGGTTAGACAGTGGAATAGGCTGCCCAGGGAGGTGGTGGAGTCACCATCCCTGGATGTGTTTAAGGGTTGTTTGGATGAGATGTTGGGGGATATGGTGTAGGGGAGAACTTTGTAGAGTAGGGCTGATGGTTGGACTCGATGGTCCCAAGGGTCTTTTCCAACCTGAATGATTCCATGATCCTGTGAATTGTGTGCAGAAAAAACTATGGATCAAAGAAGAAACCATGCACAGAACAAAGAAACCTGGCCTACTAAGATAAATTTACTCTAAGTGCAAAAGACAGTCAGGACTGACAAAGAAATGGAGGCAGAGAACTGAAAGCAGGTTTTAATTTATTCCCTCTATATTCATATATTTCTTGTACTGTATATAGCAGTGACTAGATTTTTGGAACCTTTGCAGTCTTTGCATCAGTTTGTGTCAAATGTTATGTGCTTCCAAATAGGAGAACTGTAAACTCAGACTGTCAGCAGATCTGCTTGTTTGAGGAAAGAATATGCTTAAAAAACAGGGTGGATCTGGGGTTCAGCAGAGGTCCTGAAGCTTATGACAGATGGGATTTCAGGTAGTTTCCAAACCCCTCAAAAGATAAAGATTTATGCTCATAAAGTGAGCCAGACAAATGGAGGTAGTGCTGTAGGAGACAGGGACACACAAACCCAGGGGATGAGCTTCAGATACAGAATGTGCATTCAGCTCTGTAATCCATCAGAAAGTTATATGGAAGTGTTCAGATATGAGTACCATGGCAAGAATGTTCCACTTCTATGTGAGGTTTGGCTTGAAAATTGGTTTTGCACATAATGATAACCTATTTGTAACTCCAAGTCATGAGTTATTTGGGTGTTGTCAAATGAATGTCAGTAAAATCCCCCCAGAGTTCTGAGGTATATTTATGTAAAATACATAGAGACTCTTAAGGTCACACTTGACAGATGCTATGCATGGTGGAAGACCACAAAGCTGAGCCGTGTAATTCACAGAAGCAAAGGGCCATTAGTTGCCCTGTTTTCTTCAGAGACTCATTGTAGGTTTTGGAGTATAATTTAGTGGCGGATTCATCTTGTCCATGGCACAAGTACTTTTTTTTATATATATCGTTTACATAATTAATACAGAGTTTAATCATTTAAAGTTAATTTGTGAAGCTTAAAATATTAAAATCAGCTAATTACTGTATATGTTTTATTTCCGCCCTACTATGCTTTGCTTCAAGTATATGTTCAGATTTAGGAAACGATGATATACAAACATATTTATTTAAAAGCAATGAGTACATATTCATGCATTATAAGCAAATAACTAAAATTATAACCATGAACATTATCATTTATTGCAGACTCTTTGTGGGCTTTCCCATTTTCCTCTTTCCTTCTTTTCCTCTGGAGGTGAATTCTCTGTAACTACTCTCTACTTGGAGAAGTTGACCATCATGGCACAGTAACTTCTCAGAATAAATTCATACTTGAATTCTGATGCCTTAACAACATTATTTTGTAGTAGTTGACTCACGAGGCAGTTGTTATCTTGAAATTACATTGCTTTACTTATGAAAATTTACCCATGTGGGTGAAGAATTCTGATGCTCTTCCAAAATAACTTCAGCTGTATCTCCTCTGGAGATAATGTGTATGGAGTACCTACTGTGTACCAGTTGCTGTGGAAGACATCAGTGACCAGGACAGGTGGTTTCAAGGCATTATCTTTTGGAAGCAGAGCAGGAAATTATCATTGTGCTTGGTTTTGTTTTGTACCATTGTGCAACAAGGAACAGAGCGTTGGCAACAATACTTTATTACCACTATAATTGTTATAGACTGGAAGCCTTGCTCCAGAAAAAAAAAAAACTTCTACTTTCTAAGCTTTTTGTATTGTCTGTCTAACAACCTACCTACTTAAAATACTTGTGTCCATTCTTAATCTAAAATTCCCAGTACCTTGATCTGCAGCATCTATATTGTTAAACCCTAAATATCTTGATTTTTCAGTCCATGTTGATTTCTCACTTACTGTGTCAGAATCACAGCAATTAAAGTCTAAATGGCAAACAGAAGGAGACAAGTGCTCCAAAATACCATTGGGGAATATTTCACTTTATTCTGAATAGGTCTTCACTTTGAACTTGTCTAATAGTGATTTTGCTTCCTTTCACATACGTAAATAGCATTTTGTTTCTACAGTGATTTGATGACTTGTCTTCATTCAAACACCTGTAGAAGGTTATTCATTCATTCATACAAACATTCCTTGTTATCCACACACAAACTAGAAACATACTTTTTTATGAAATTTCACTCATTTTCTCAAACCAGGATTACATATACTATATAACGTTCTCCTTAAAGAGCATGTTTTCCTGATTTCTTCATGTTCAGAAAAATTTCTTATAAAGGAAAGGTCTCATCACAGCTTTAATCTGGGCAACTTCTCATAAACAGCCTTGGGAAATACTGGTTATTCGGTAAATCCTTGGGGGAAGCCTGTAAGCCTGTAGACTAGTGTAGACTCACATGGCTGTAATTTGCTGAGCTTGGCAGTTTATGTCTCTGTTGCCTTGCATTGGATGAAGTCTTTTATGCAATAGCAAAGCCTCGGTGAAGCATTGCCAGGATGATCTCCCAGTAAATTATTTCCCAAGGTTCAGAGCATGGGAGAATCAGGCCCATGATTTATATTTGTTTCTCACTAATTGCTTTTCCAACACACCATTGTTTTCAGTTTTCAATTTGTCTCTCTCTTTTATACTGGCTAATTTGCCATTGTTCTTCCACCGCAAAAAGGAAGCAAGCTTATTCACCAGTGTGTGATTGCAGACATACCGTTGACTTGCTGCAAAACAAAACGTTATGTTAAAACAAGGGCTGTCTGTGGTGACTCTCATGTATCTTTATCTTTAAAGCACATCACGGACTAAGCGGTGCTGCTGCCAGTGCCTGCTATGTTATTAATGCTGCTCTAATTAGGCCAATCAGTTTTAATTAGTATACTGTCATGTAACAATCTCATAAAATGCTTTGTGTAAGAAAATTGATCTGGCTCTAATGCTAATTAGTTTGCTAGACTCCCTACCTTATAAATGGGAATTGATTGCTTCCCTTCAACCCCTCCTTCTTTCCTTTTCTGTAATTCTCCCATAAACTCTGTATTCCCTTCTTTTTTCTTTCATGACTTTCTTTTTTAGTGTCCCTGTGTCTCCCTCAATTAATTCTTCCCATAACCCTGTCTCTAGTGTAACCTAAGAAGAATGGGGCTTTATCACTTGTCAGAGAGAGCCTTCCTGTGTTAAATTTTTTCCTCTCAGGAATTTGCCAGATCAGAAACCCATAATCCTAAAGACTGTCTCAGAACTAAAGCTGACAGGGTTAGGCCCAGGTCAGCCCACTCGTAAATCAAAGCAAGTAAGGAGCTAAGGCTGTGTGTGGAATCCAAGATTTATAAAGACAGTAGAATTAACATTACAAAAGAAGTATTTTATTGGCTTTCACACGGGATTTGTTTATTGCTAGTAAACTGCAGAAGAGTGCAACAATAAGGTTAATAAGTGGGAGAGTGAGCAACATGTAAATAAAGTACTCCTCGCTGCTCTTAAAAGCTCTTTAAAATTGGGATTGATTTGGTTAATTGTGAACATAGCAATAATGTGTAAAAAGTCTGAAAATTTTGGCTGTGTACATTTACAGTGTTGTTCTGGTTCAGTTATGCTGTCTGGCTTTTAATATAAAGTAAGTTAGAAAGCATAGACAAAGCTGACTGCTAAAATTTTGTCCTGTTTTGTTCTGTCTTTCAATAATAATGAAAATAACCTCTTTGGGATATTCATAGGGGGAAGAAACATAAATCTGAAAGATAAAATGAAAATTTCATCTTTTTCATTTTCCTTTATATTTTTTTGACATATTGGTTAAAACTGGTATGGAGTTATGTGCCAAAGCATACCTAGATATCATAAGTAATAACGTAAGCAGTCTGATGTGCCATGTTGGTTTTCGTATGGGTGTTCGTGCCTGGATGTCTCCAGGCACTTTGCTTGTTATCAAGTACCTCTACTCTGGGAATGGTATTTGTGACTTAACAAGAACATCTGAAAATTACAGAGAAGGTACTATGCACATGAGTTCAGGAAAAATGTCTCTGTGAGGCCCTGAGCACATATATATTGTTCTTTGCTTGCTTTCAGTAAAAGTATGAGTATCTTTCAGTCAGTATTTGCAAAGGCAAATATCTTAAGCTTGACTACATGATTATATTATATCTGTACACAGATAAGTCTGTCTTTGAAGGACATTTTTAGTGCATTAGACACACACACTGCATGATTCTTTTCCCAGCCAGTTCTGTATCTGTTTCTGCTGTTGTAGTATAGATGATGGGAATGAAGCAGAAGAATCTCTGGTTATTGAGTGATCAGTCATTGTCCATTTCTGCTTATAGTGACATTTGTCATGTTCAGAGGTGCAGTTTTCCTACTACTACTTAACGAAATAAAATACCTAAAGACTGATATAATTTGATGAATGTGTCCATGTCAGATAAATACTCAGAGACATTATGTATGATGACAAATTATGTTTTTGTGCAATTTATTAATCAAAGGAATAGATGCTTTCTTAGTCTTCAACTAATTCTTGGTTCATTAGAAGTATTTTTTTTTAACCTGCAGCTATCTGCTAAGAAATATTGCTGCTTCTTTTAGCTCTTTGAAAATAATGTCAAATATAAGTGCATGTATGAATGTGTGTTTCCTAACCCAGGTTCCTGAAACACTTTCAGCCATTTAAAAAGAAGGAATTCTTAATTTATTTTTTCTGGAGATACTTCTAAAATGTGTGCTCACTGACAGTTGAAAATAAAGGAGTCATTTGAACTAGGTTAAAATAAATTTTTATGATTTGTAACAAGAGGCTGGGTCATAACAGAATTTCTTTAATAATTACTATTTCATCAGCATCACATTTCTTTTCAAGTTCCAGCAATGTTGGTGGAGTAATTTGAAAGAACCCTTGTTAGCATGAAATGTCCAAAACAGTTGTTACTAAGTTGATTTGATTACATCAAGATCTTGATTTCCCCTCCATCAGGACACATCTCCATTTCCTACAAGATCTAAGGGGGTGATTATCAATTCCCAGCGTACTCCTCTGGATATTCAAATCCCTTTAAAGGAGATGCTGAAAATACACTGGTTTATATCAGTCTGCAGATTAAGTGATGACACTAAGGATGAGAGATGTAAAGTCTCTAGTTGTAAAATGAGAGGGCCATACTGAGAGTTTCCTTATTCATTGCGGTTTATGATTAAAGTTTCCCACACCTGATTTGTCCCACAGGGAAAGCTTGTCTTCTTTAAGCAAAGGCTGACCAGAAATCTCTGGGTACTGGAGAATTTACCAAAACACAGACGCATACATGAAACTTCTAAGCAAGTATCTCCAGCTTCTAATATTAACCTTGCCTATATTTTGTCATAGATGAAGTCTTAGCCCCTTAAAAAATTGTATTTTTAAGCCTTTGAAAATAGGTTATGTTAAGGTCATCACTGCTTCTTGCAGATCTTAGACCATGGTATCAGAGAAGTATAGATGCCAGCGGTCTCTTATCCAGGTGCTGATGGAGATAACTGCATATTTTCTCCCACATGTTTACCTGTTCAGTGCTTCCCATGCTGAAGCCTATTGCACAGGGTGATACTGCACACTCTTCAACACCTGACACGTTTCATCCCAGAAGTGTTCCAGTGTTGTGAGATATGACCAAGAAAGGTCAGGTTTTGCCAAGTACTGCTAAACATAACTCTATTATCTGTATGAAAAACAATATTAAACTTGAACACCACTGTGAGGTAACTGTCAGCAAATTTTGATTTTGACCACAGGATATCATTAAAAATATTTTTCCTGCTGTGGCAGATGAGGTTTAATTGAACATTTGTTCAAACAGTCTGAGTTTCCCCAAACAAAAGGATGTAGTATGGATATATTAGTATAATTTGTATACATGAACCCCCGAAATTCTTCAGTTGTCAAGAGTAAAAAAATTGGCCTTTGAGGGCATTTTTCTGGGGCTTGCTCTGAGATCACAAATGTCACCAGACCACACCTGGATTACATGGAAGTTTCAAGAAGTGTGTGTGTGGTCTCTGCTGCTGGCATATATTTCTCTACTGAGGTGCACCCAGGCTAACCTTTGGGCAGTGGCAAAACTCTGGTTTGGAGCTCTGCTCTGTGTCATGGGACCATCTCCCATATGGGAAGAAGATTATTCTCTTAATGGCCTTGCGCTCTATGTAATCTTCCAGATGGTTATCCTTGTGTGACCTTGTACTGTCGCTAACAAAACTGTTGCCCCAGATATGCTGGTGTACCTATGAGGTTCATCTAGTCTAGGAACAAAGCCATTAGATTCATGTCATCTCTCATGCAAATAAAAAAAGCAAGGGTAGAAAGTACTGGAAGAAGGAAAAGGGAGCCTCTGGATGCGTAAAAATATTTATATATATGTATAAAATATATGCTTTTTTAAAAAGAATTTTTTAATGAAAGTAAAACAGGAGGAGGTAGTAATTATTTTTTTTCTTTGGTAATAGAACAAACTATGCTATTATTCTGAATTTTAAGGTGCTCAGAGCTTGTGAGGTCTTTTTGTTAGTGACTGAATATTTTAATTTGCACAAGAGTGTATTTTTCACAAATATTTTATTTGAAAGTGTGTCTCAGCAAAACTAACTTTTCAGTTGGAATAATGTACATTTTGTTTTTTTTCTCTAAAATATCTTATTCACTAAGACCCTTTTGAAATAAGGAATGAGCTCATGATGAAGTAAAATGGAGATTTTATTGATTTAAAGCATGTTTGCCTAGAACAAGGCAGAAGAAAAAGAAAAAAAACAGAACAACTTGGGCTACTGTTCAACAATGCTGATGTTGTGACAAAAGTATGGTGACTGACTCTTTGAATACAGATGTTAGATTGAGGAGGATGCTAAATTCTATTAGCTTGAAAATAACTTGCGAGTGTCATGTGCCTGAAGCTCCCTTTAGTTCCAGATTGACTGTTGATAGTATTTTCTATATATACTCTCAAATATCTATACAATTTTTCTATCTAATAGATATAGCAAAAATTCCACTGCCAGCTGGCAAAAAACTGTCATATCTCCTGACTGCAATGTCATTAAAGGGTCATATTTAGAGCTATGATATAGCTGTAAACTATGACTTTATCAAAATGTGAAAGGGCTTGTGCAGAATCTTAACAAAACAGCTGAGTGCAAATGAATTTGAAGCCTTTGTGATGTCTGTCTGGGTCATTGCTGATGTCATAATTCTACCATTCAATGAAATAGTTATAAGTTTTGAGATCAAACAGGGGACCAGAGCAGAACAATCCCTCATTCGCAGATGCAGATTGATTCTTAGATAGATAAATGCTGGGGAAAAGGGGCAGAGGGTCTTCCATGCTGTAGAGCTAATGCACTGCCTGGGGGCTGAATCCATCCACTGCTCTTGTCAGCCTGAATCCCTCTGCTGCCTGTGCTGGGATGCTGAACATGCCTGGAAAAGGGATGCGAGTGTCAATTTTATAAAAGAAACAGGAGACAGAAGAAAACTGGCTTAAAACCACCATCTGAACAAATGGGAATAAGGTGATTCCAAGCTGTTTCTCCAAATGCAGTAGGGAGATGAGTCACTTAAAATGGAGAAGAGCTGTTTACAGAAGGAAGGGGCAAATGGGATTGAATCGCTGCTTTGGAAAGTGCAAAATATTTGTATTGTTACTGCAGTGGGGAGGCCAGGGAACGAGCACATTGCTCTGCTCTGCTACTGATTTTATTTAATCCTTTTTTCCATAAGGAAGAATTACTGTTAGGAGCAATATCAGTAGTTGCTCTAGCTGGCACATAAAATGCCTTAACTTTTTTCAGTTTTGATTCAAGATGAGCTGGGTTAGAGGTAATACTGATAAAGGTCTTGAGAAAAGGAAACTGGAAGGCAGTTTCAGTCCATATCTTGCTGGGAACTGACCTCCAGGCATTGGGGCATTTGCACTGCACAGATGGCATTTTCCATCTGAAATCACCTACTGCGGAGGCAAGGATCTGGAGACACGTTCTGTAGCTTCCAGCTTGTGCCTGAAATCAGTTATCTCTTTTCTTGGTTTCCCAAAGCACAGAGAATTTATATTTAGTAAGTTTAGACAGACACTGATTTAATGAGAGGGAGAATCTTAGGCTGTAAGTCTGTGCTGCAGAAAATTATTTTCATGGTTTTGGCATAAGTTGTTTCCTTACCCTGGCAGCACGTCCCGGTCTCTAGGATGCAATGTGCCCCCACGTCAGTCGAGTTAACTTCTTGTGGGCTGTCCTATTAAATATGTCAAGAAATGATCGTTGATCAAAACAAAAAAAAAAAATCCTACCTAAGGAGTTGTTTTTCAGCCTGGGTCATTTAATTAACCTGATTTCAAATAGGCCGTAGCAGCACAACTCAAGAGGTGATACAGTGCCGAACAGGGACAGAAATGAGTAGCCAGGGCAAATTAGTCTTAATTAAAGCTAATTAAGGCTTAAAACTTGTCTTATTACTACAGCTCCTATGTCATGAAACTTTTGTCTCAAAGGTCACTTTTCTGAACAGCTGAAAAATATCTGGTGTAACAATGGGGGTTAGTATAAGTAATTGCATTGCTACATAAAGGTGCAAACCTGTTGTTTGAAGAGGTAATTCAGAAATGATCATTAGTGCAAAGTGAAACTACCAAGATATTCTCCCTTGCTTGGGTCACCCACAATTTAACACAAGCTGATCCAATTGACAAATATTCTTGACTGACAACTAGTAGCGAAGAGCTTTTTTCATTCCAGCATGGGGTCCATTAAACCAAGGCTGTATTGATAGTGACATGGAGCATGGAAAAGAGATCACTGGCAGTTTCTGTAACTTTGACCATGAACTGATTAAAGACGACTGAACTCTCAAGTCTAGCATCCCCCATGAACACTAAGCTCACTCAATGTAAGGACAGACAGTGATCTCGATAGTACAGCTCAGTGTACCTGGAACTAACAGCATTCTCTTAGCATATTCAAAACTCTCTCCAGATCTAATGAGACAAAGAAAGTGAACAGAGTGGCAATTTTTCTCCATGCTTGCATAATTCACTCTCATTCAGCATGCTCTTTTTGTATTCATATCCCTTTCATTATTTCCATTCTGGGTTTATTCAGTTCAATCTTTTATTTAATCAGGTACACTAATCCTTGGAGGTTTTTCTTTTTACACCAAGGTAGCCTCATGCACATTGCAATCAACTTTCACTGAAGTTGGCATTTGTTGAATGTTAAAAGTAAATATTACTATGATCTTAATATAATTATTTAATATTTTAGCTAAAAAATCAGATGCCACTTTTGTCATTATAGTTAGAGCATGGATGCATAATCAATAGTTAGCGGGATTCCTGTACATTTGTATTTCACAATAGGGAAAAAATAGTTCCATATATATTGTAAGCTCTTCCTCAATAAACATCATGCAGATAAATTTAAATGTTTGT